>NW_012103476.1:2061678-2063996 GCF_000951045.1 Mandrillus leucophaeus
GAAAATAAAATAAAATAAAATAAAGTAAAATAAAATAAAATAAAATAAAATAAAATAAAATAAAATAAAATTAAATTAAATTAAATTTAGCCGGTCGCGGTGGCGGCGCCTGTAGCGGTGGCGGCGCCTGTAGTTCCGGCTACTCGGGAGGCTGAGGCAGGAAAAAGGCGGGAACCCGGGAGGCGGAGCTTGCAGTGAGCGGAGATCGCGCCACTCACTCCAGCCTGGGAGATGGAGCGAGACTCCGCCTCAGAAAAAAAAAGGAGAATAAGGAAAGCATTCATTTCACGAAGGTAAAATAATATTAAAGTCCATAGTAGAGATGTACTTGTTAGAATGCACTTTTTAAATTGTATAAAGTTGCAAACAGAAAAATTGAAGAATGAGTTATCTGTAAGTTATTGAACTCATCCGGTGTCTGATTTTGTGTTCGGTATTCTGAAAACTTCATTGTTTGAATCTTTTTAAGCGTTCTGTCAAGCTGACACCTCCATTTCACCAAGGAACGAAGACATAAAGATATAACGGAAATACCCAAGGTTAAAGATACAGTAAATACTAGATGTGGAGTTGACATAAGTCCTACCGGAGTACCTACTCTTTATAAATAAATTATAATGTTTATAATATACAAATATAATGATTCAGGAGGTCAATGAAATAAAATTGTTTCTGGACAGGTTTTAAACAAAAAGTGTTCCTGCTGCTCCCAACCACCTTATATATACTTTATATCTTCTGCTCCTTTGGAATTAAAGAAATATTTAGGCACTCCTGAAGAATCGAAAGGAGAAAATTACAGAAAAAAAATGTGAGAGAGGGTTTAATAGTCAGCAGTAGATTGTCGAGAGGTCTTGGTTGCAAAGATCTGTAGACTTAGCATAGGTGAGTGTATTTTAGAGAATGAGAAAATTAGAAGTAGTTGATTCCTCTGTGCTAGGTGCAGCTGGGGAACTGGAGCTTTTGCCTACATTGGCAATTGAGCAGATAGGTTGGAGGAGAGATTCCAAAAATGCCACTGCCTAACTAAACCAATTGCAAGAGACTGTGGTACTTCTGAACATGGTACCTCTGTTATTCCCACCAGCTAATTCTGAGCCTTACTGAGAAGGCAAAAAGAATAACGTAACCAATAAAAAACAATAAAAATATTACCGGTAAAAAATTTAGTATCTAAGTTGGAAGGGAGTGGTCCTGTGTTCTTTGAGATGTACATAATTATATAAAGAAATTTTATAGCTGTTAATTATATATTTTACAATAAGCAAGGAACCAGCAAACTGGTAGAAAGAGGAAGAGTGTATAAAACAATTAGGATAAAAAAACTCAGTCAATTAAACACACATAAGAAAAGCAGTGAGCAAAAATGAGACTGAAAAAGTGGTACAAAGAAGAACATAAAATGAGATATTTAAAATTATCCATACAGATAAGAATTTACAATATATTACATGAAATAACATTTCTTACTAACAGACTAATACGGTGAGGTTGAATAGAGAAAGAAAATCCAGCTGTGTGCTGTGTATAAAGATATATTGACAATATAAGGAAAGAGAAACGCTGAAAGGTAAAGGATAAAAAATGCATGCTAGAGAAATGATAACAAAGGAAAGCTGGTTCAGCTTCAGTAATATAAAAATAAGTGACTTTCATAAGTGGAAATTATTATTAAAAATAATACTATCATATTAAATTCACAGCAATGATAAAGATTCAAAAATTATCTGCAAAGGATCACATAACTCCAAAATACATGGATAAAAATTTGATAGGAAATGGAAGAAAAAAATAGATAATCTAATTTTTTTCTTTTTTTCTTTTTTTTTTTTTTGAGAGGAAGTCTCACCCTGTCGCCCAGGCTGGAGTGCAGTGGCATGATCTCAGCCCGCTGCAACCTCTGCCTCCCAGGCTCAAGTAATTCTCATGCCTCCACCTCCCAAGTAGCTGGCATTACAGACATGCACCACCATGCCCAGCTAATTTTTGTATTTTTAGTAGAGAGGGGGTTTTGCCATGTTGGCCAGGCTGGTCATGAACTTCTGGCCTCAAGTGATATGCCCTCCCAAAGTGCTGGGATTACAGACATGAGCCACTGTGCCCAGCCCTAACTTTATTTTTTAAAACATATTTCTCTCTTATTAAGCAGATTTAAAAAAAAAGGCGGGCCTAGCATGGTGGCTCACGCCTGTAATCCCAGAACTTTGGGAGGTTGAGGCGGGCAGGTCTCAAGGTCAGGAGATCGAGACCATCCTGGCTAATGTGGTGAAACCCCGTATCTACTAAAAATACAGGGAGAAAAAAAAAAAAAAAAAAGA
>NW_012103476.1:2066619-2067930 GCF_000951045.1 Mandrillus leucophaeus
CGATCTCGGCTCACTGCAAGCTCCGCCTCCCAGGTTCCCGCCATTCTCCTGCCTCAGCCTCCCGAATAGCTGGGGCTACAGGCGCCGCCACCACGCCCGGCTGATTTTTTATATTTTCATTAGAGATGGGGTTTCACTATGTTAGCCAGGATGGTCTCGATCTCGTGACCTCGTGATCCGCCCACTCCGGCCTCGAAAAGTGCTGGGATTACAGGCCTGAGGCACCACGCCCAGTCCAAGGATTTCTCACTCCTTGAACCATAAATTAACAACATATGGAAGAATCTATATGGAGGGGCAATGTTGGGGCTGTTTTGCACACAAAACTGGTTTTCAACTAATGATATCCGGAACCCAGAAGTCACACCTCAGTTTATCCTGGGCCTGGGTTGAAGAGACAGTACTATTAGCTTACTTACAAAAGTTTCTAAACACTGTTGAAATAACAATGTAAAATCATCTATAAACAAATACATCTGTATCTTCTAAATAGAGTTTAAAAATATTTCCGCTTACTGTTTTTAATCTTGACAATGCACCAAGAATATTTATTATATTTCCTCAAATAGTTGGTACAACAGTGATTCCACATAGTCCAATCATACTTTAGAGGTGCCAGAGGGACAACGCTAGAATTCCTGTGGAAAATACAATGGCGAGTTCTGCGTGCTACATCTCCAGCTTTTAATTGGCTTAATCTGAATATTACAAGCACACACATACACATACATGCATACACACATGTCTAGTGTTTTAAGTAAAAATCAATATGAAATGATCATAAAGGTTTGAATAAATATTACAATATAATTTCAAATTAATTTGGAAATATGACATATTATGAATATTTTAAATGACTTAAACATAATCAGAATCATTGGTGATGTAGTTGACGTTCTAGCTTATGTTGTAATACAGCTGCTGGGAATCTGAAAGCTGAGTTCTTCACTACATTTAGGATTATAACTTTGAGTGGATTTGGTAAACACTAGGCAATTATGTGTGTGTGCAAGTGCATCCACGAGTGCAAAAATATCAATCATGAGTAACTTTTTAAATAGCAAAAGTGAAAAATTACCAATCAAAAATTAGTGTTGTAATCAAAATCGTGTCAGAAAGAAAAGCCTTACCTTGACGTCTTCTATTTCAAAAGTTTACAAAAGGAAAATAAGGGGCCGGGCGCGGTGGCTCACGGCTGTAATCCCAGCACTTTGGGAGGCCGAGGTGGGCGGATCACGAGGTCAGATGATGGAGACTATCCTGGCTAAATGAAACCCCGTCTCTACTGAAAATAAAATAAAATAAAATAAA
>NW_012103476.1:2071260-2090634 GCF_000951045.1 Mandrillus leucophaeus
ATTAAATTATTAGAAAATATGATAATGTGTATGAACAGACAGGTAAATGGGGAAAAATGGTACATCCAGAAATGCACCTAAATAGCTGTAGGAATTTAGTATATGGTAAAGGTCAGGAGGTAGATTGTTATAAATCGAGAATAGTTTTCTGATAAAACATGCAAACTCGAATTCCCTATCCATTCCCAATGGAGAAAAACTTGAAAGGTAGAAAATAGAGTCATAAAAGTGACAGAAGAAATCATGAGGATTGCTTCGTAATCACACAGTGGATGAGACCTTCTGAACTATAACCAAATGGTTAAAAGCTAAAAATGACACGTTTGCCTACATGCAAATCGAACTGTTTCTGACCTTACAAAAATCAAAATATTCTACATAAAAACGCAAGTCATCAAAAGCAAGGACAATTTGTAAAATGGTAAAATTATTTGTAACACATAACTGAGACAATTATATAATTATAAAAACCTCCTTCAAATTATTAAGAAATAGAAACAGCAACCCAACGGTAAAAAATTGGCAAAAGGGTAAATAAATAGTTTACGGAAGTGCAGACACAGTTGGCTTTTAAACAAAGAAAACATGTTCAACCTCCTAATAACAAATAAATAAATGGAAAAAATCTGGTATGATGCTCCACCTATCAGATAGGCAGAAACACCAGTGCTGGGTATTGCTACATTGACAGTATGTAGTAGAAGATGCACTCTGATATACTGGTGATGGAATTGCAAAATGCTGCAAACACATCAAAGGCAAAATGTCTTTATTCCTTTTGTTTCCACTTTTATTTTAGCTCCAGGGGGTATGTGTGCACTTTTGTTACATGGGTAAATTGCATGTTGCTGAGGCTTAGTATATGAATGATCCTGTCACCAAGTTAGTGAGCATAAGAGCCCATAAGTAATATCCCAACTTATGCCCCTCACCCACCCTCTCCCCTTAAACAGTCTGCAGTGCCAATTGTTCCCATCTTTGTGCACATGTATATTCAATGTTTAGCTCTCAATTATAGGTGAGAACATGTGGTATGGTATTTGGTTTCTGTTCCTGCATTAATTTACTTAGGATAATGGCCTCCAACTGCATCCATGTTGCTGCAAAGAACATGATTTTATTATATTTTATGGCTGCATAGTAGCCCATGGTGTATACGTACCACATTTTCTTTATCCAGCCCACCATTGATGAACATCTTGGTTGAATGCATGTCTTTGCTACTTTGAATAGCATTGTGATGAACATACACATGCATGTGGCTTTTTGATGGAACAATGTATTTTCCTTTGGTATATACCCAGTAGTGAGATTGCAGGTCAAGTGGTAGCTGTTTTAAGTTCTTCAAGAAATCTTCACACTGCTTTGCACAGTAGCTAGACTAATATACATTCCCACCAGCATTATTTCCTTTTCTTTGCAGCATTGCCAGCATCTGTTGTTTTTGACTTCTTGATAATTGCTACTGTGATTGGTGTGGGATGGTTTCCCATTGTGATTTTGATTTGCATTTCTCTAATGATTAGTGAGGATGAACATTTTTTCATATATTTGTTGGCCACATGTACATTCTTTTCAGAAGTTTCTGTTCATGTCCTTTACTCATTTTTCAATGGGGTTATTTGTGTTATTTTGCTTGCTGGTTTAAATTCTTTATAGATTCTTGATATTAGGCCTTTGTTGAATGCATACTTTGTGAATACGTTTTCCCATTTTGAAGGTTGTCTGCCTGTTTGGTTAATAGTTTATTTTCTTGTGTAGAAACTCTTTTGTTTAATTAGGTCCACTTTCAATTTCTGTTTTTGTTGCAATTGTTTATGGGAACTTAGTCATAAATTCTTTGCCAAGGCCAATTTTTGGAATAGTGTTTCCTGGGTTTTCTTCTACAGTTTTTATTGTTTTCAATCTTCATTTAAGTCTTTAATACATTTTGACTTATTTTTTGTATATGATGAAAGGTAGGAGTACAGTTTCAATCTTCTGCATATGGCTAACCAGTTACTCTAGCCCCATTTATTGAATAGGTAGTCCTTTCCCCATTTGTTTTCAACCTAGAAGTAATGAATAAATTCCTGGAAACAAACAGCCTCCTAAGATTGAACCAGAAGGAAATTACAGACCAATAACATGCTCCAAAATGGAATCAATAATGAAAAACCAGCCATGCCAAAAAACAAAAACAAGAACATCCATGGACCAGAAAGATTCACAGCCAAATTCTACCAAATGTATAAAGAAAATCTAGTACAAATCCTACTGAAATTATTCCAAAACACCAAGGAGTAGGGGCTCCTCCATAAATCATTCTATGAAGCCAGCATTATTCTAATACCAAAGCCTGACAAAGACACAATGGAAAAAAGAAAATTTCAGGCCAATATCCCTGCCAGAGATAAACCCAAAAATTCTCAATAAAATTGAGCATCCAGAAGCACATTAAGATTTAATTCACCATGAATCAATAGGCTTAATTCCTGAGATGCAAGGCTGGTTCAATATATGAAAATCAGTAAGTGCTATTCACCACATAAATTGGATTAGCAACAAAAATCTCATGATCATCTCAATAAACACATAAAAGGCCTTCAGTAAAATTTAATATCCCATTATGTTAATAACCCTCAACAAATCAGACATTAAGGGAACGTCAAAATAATAACAGCCATCTATAACAAACCCACATTCAACACCATACTAAATGGAGAAAAGCTGGAAACATTCTCTTTGAGATATGGAACAGAACAAACATGCCCAGTTTCATCACTCCTACTCAACGTATTATTGGAAGTCCTTGCCAGAGCAATCAGGCAAGAGAAAAAAATAAAATAAATTCAAATAGGAAGAGAGGAAGTTGAATTATCTCTCTTTGCAGACAATATACTTCTATACCCAGAAAACATCATAGACCCCACCACAAGGCTTTTAGAATGTATAAACAACTTCAGTAAAGTTTTAAGATACAAAATCAATGTACACAAATTAGCAGCATGTATATACGCCAATAATATCCAAAGTTAGAGCCAAATCAAGAATGCAATATCATTTATAATAGACACAAAGAAAACGAAATACCTAGGAATACAGCTTCCCAAAGAGATGAAAGTTCTCTACAACGGGAGCTGCAAAACACTGCTGAAAGAAATCACAGAGAACACAGACAAATGGAGAAACATTTCATGCTCATGAATAGGAAGAACTAATATTATTAAAATGGCCATACTGTCCAAAGCAATTTATAGACTCAATGTTATTCCTACCAAATTATCATTGTCATTTTTGAGAGAACTAGATAAAACTATTCTAAAATTCATTTGAAACCAAAAAGGAGCCCACATCACCAAAGCAATGGAAAAGACACATAGACCAATGGAACAAGGTAGAGAACCCAGAAAAAAGTCACACACCTACAATTACTTGGTTTTCAAAAACAAAATCTTTCAAAACAACAAATACACCCTTTAACTCAGGCAAAACCCATTGGGGAGTGTATAGTTAAATTATATTTACAGTTTTGAAATGATATGTGAGCATATCAATAGAAGTAAAGACAGAGTAGAAGGGATTTAGGGATAAGCTGCATATAACTACAGAAAAGACAGGGAAATAATGAGGAAATCAGAAAAAATAAGCTCCAAAACGTTGCCAAAGGAAAATGGAAGGATAATAACTATTGTATATAGTATGTTTCTGTTTATGTACAAATATATGTATCTAGGTACCTATCATCTGTCCATCTATTATCTATCTATCCATGAATGCCAATAAAATATCTCTGAAAAAATATAAAAGAATAGATCTTTATTTACCTTTTGAATTTTAATGTGTCACCTCATTAAAATTAGGAAGAAGGTCAATAAAATTCAGTCAAAACTTTTTCTATAATTTTTTTCTAGATTGAGCAAATGAAATGCAATACGAATGATTTCTCTTTCAATGACATTAAAGATTATTGCTTGATGATAGTTATGCATCCATTTCTGCCAAGAATATGTTCCTCATATTTCACATGCTTTATTCCTAGAATTTCGTATGGGAATAGGAAAACAGCAAGTGCAGATGTTGAATCAGAGATAGGGAGACCCAGAGTCACTTTGAGACATGTGAAGCCATGGGTGAGCCTGCAGGCCTCTAGATCTTAGGGTTGACTTATCAAGCAGAGGAAGTGTGATTGTGTGATTTAGTCCTAGTCACATGTCCTCTCCAACAACTTCAGTTTCTCCATCCGATAATGAAGATTATACCCCGCCCTCTACCCACACACATAGTCAAATCAGTGTCGAGCTTGTATGGAATCTGAGCAGTATCCCAGTGAGTTACAGCAGTCAGAGGCCCTGAGGAAAGACGTTCAGGAAAGAGCTGAACGTGAAAGCTCGGGAATCCATTAGGCAGGGCAAATTTAAGCATAATAAATCGGAGAGTTGGGCCGGTTGTAGTGGCTCACGCCTGTAATCCCAGCACTTTGGGAGGCCGAGGCAGGCGGATCACGAGGTCAGGAGATTGAGACCATCCTGGCCAACATGGTGAAAACCTGTCTCTACTGAAATACCAAAAATTAGCCGGGTGTGGTGACGGCGCCTATAGTCCCAGCTACTCGGGAGGCTGAAGCAGGAGAATGGCCTAAACCTGGGAGGCGGAGCTTGCAGTGAGCCGAGATCGCGCCACTGCACTCCAGGCTGGGTGACAGAGAGAGACTCCGTCTGAAAAAAAAAAGAAAAGAAATGAAAAGAAATTAGAGCGTTAGAGAAACAATCTGAAATTCTTGATTAACTGGCAGAGAATAATTAGGTATAAAAGTCAAATTCCTAAGGAATGGTTTTTTAATGACCAACAATTCATTTACCCATCTTATGTGCAAAGAGTTGGGTGCCAAAGAATGTTTGTCTTGGCTATTTCAAAGTTAAAACATTATATATACACATAATTTTTCTATCAAGTAGCCAATAAAATATAACTATATATAATTATAATTAACATACAATTATATACAATTATAATTAACATACAATTATATATAATTTTAATTAACATATAATTATATGTATATTATAATTAACATATAATTATGTGTATACTTATATATATATTCATGTATTATGTTTTTAAAGCCTCTTTAATAGCTCAGCATTCCATAGCTTTTCACAGTTGACCCTCTAAAGAGAGTCCCCATTTTAACTACAGGTTCTCTAAACTGATATCATTCTTTAGTACTTTAAAGAAAATCGTCGGGCGCGGTGGCTCAAGCCTGTAATCACAGCACTTTGGGAGGCCGAGACGGGTGGATCACGAGGTCAGGAGATCGAGACCATCCTGACCAACACGGTGAAACCCCGTCTCTACTAAAAAATACAAAAAACTAGCTGGGCGTGGTGGCGGCGCCTGTAGTCCCAGCCACTCGGGAGGCTGAGGCAGGAGAATGGCGTGAACCTGGGAGGCGGAGCTTTCAGTGAACTGAGATCCAGCCACTGCACTCCAGCCTGGGCGACAGAGCGAGACTCCATCTCACACACACAAAAAAGAAAATCACTACGTATTTCTTATATCACATGACTTTTCCTTCAAGGCATGTATTTTTTATCACCTTTCATTTTTATTTTTGATATAATATATTCTTCTACATTAAGCAAATTAGTCATGGGGAATGGGTTTGAAAGCTATGTTTTCTGCTTTCTATACTACATGAATAAATGTAAAATATAGCAATCTAAAATGTAACATGTTACGAAAGTTATATTTATTAGTCACCTGAGAAATATTTTATAAACATGTGCATGCAGGAGCCCAGTATTTTGTGTACTAAGAAGCAAATACTAATTACTGAAAGGCAGACAACTGTGAAAATATTTTTCTCTTATGATTGAGTTCTCTTCACATCACTGATTTATTTGTAGCATAAAGATAAAGAATAATTTAAAATCCATATCAAATGAGAATCAACTGGATCTAGTTAAGTTGAAAAACAAAAAGTATTTAATAAATAAATTGTTTCAAGGGCACACAAAAAAACAGGATAAAATTTTCATGAGGTTTACTTCTTTTATTCATTTGATAAATTGAGTACTAACCTTCTTTGTATATGTACCACGTTCTTAGTAAACAATGGTTTCATTTCAAAGTGTGGGCTTTTTTTCATTTAAACTTGAATGTGGAAAACTTTTTAGGGCCTTATTTTCACAAAGATACTTCAGCAGAGTTAAATATATGATAAATATCCAACAAATTCCTATGTTACTCAGATATTTTTAAATGTGTAGCTTCTACATGAGGCCAATATGTCAATATTGTGATATGATTGGAGATCCACAATTTTGAGTCAAACTCCCCAACAGCTTCAATTTCTCTAAGAGTGGAGATGACAATATCATAGGTAGATAGATGATTGATAGATAGATAGATAGATAGATAGATAGATAAGATATACTCATACATTAAAATCAATGTCAAGTACATAAGCATCTATAAAGAGAGGCTATATCAATAATAATCAAAAACTTGACAAATATTTATTAAATACCAGTTATGTGTCAGGCATATTATTATAATAGTCACTATTATTTTGGCATAAATTAACATTTCACACAAAATATATGTCACTTTTTAAAGGTATTATCATGAGAATTTCCTTTTGGAAAGTTAAGGAATTTATTTTTATGAGAACTCTTAAGAATATCAATTGTGTTTTAGCAAATAAATTGTTCTTAGGCATCCAAATTCAAAGTAAAATGTGAAAGTTTTGATAATTCGTTGAATTATAATCAACAAACTATGTCCAGAAGACATAAGGGAAGGGAAGAGCAAATTGGAAGCAGTAAGTATGGTAGTTGTTGAAGAAATAAGTAAATGCACGTTGGACTGAAATGTTAAGCATTGATTACTGGAAGCAACATGGAAATTAATTAATTCATTTAGAATGTTGTTAAAATAATTCTGATTACAGAGGAATAGTGGGTAACTTTTAGTATTTTTTTAATTATATTTTAAGTTCTGGGAAACATGTACAGAACGTGCATGTTTGTTACATAGGTATGCACGTGCCATGGTGGTTTGCTGCACCCAGCAACCTGTCATCTACTTTAGGTATTCTCCTAATGCTATCCTTCCCCTAGCCCCCCACTCTGTATTATATTTCAGCTGGAAAGAATTTAAAACTATTTATGAAAATCTCTTTAAATAAATTTAGTAAGTTCAATTGCCAAAATGAAAAAGGTTGCAAAATTAACAGCTTACATGCTTATTCTATGAGTAATTTTAGCTTTGTCTTCAAGGGCTATGTTTTAAACATCATTTTGTGGATACTCAGCAATTCATTTTGATTTAGTCATTTATTGGTGATTACCTCTTGATTCATCAAAGTAGAAATCCTGGTTGGTTCTGGAGTGCTTCATTTATGCAAAATTTGGTTAAGTCAAAAAGGACCATTCTTGCAGCATGGTTACCATCAACCTTATTAGCCTCATATGTTTAGGGAAATTGTCTGTTTCATGGCTAAAATTTTTGCAAATGATTATGTCCATGTGAAGTTATATGAAATATACAGTGGTGTGTGTGTGGAATACAGGGAGACTTATCTGGATCATGGGGACCAACATATGAATATTAGCTATTTTAATGAGCCTCCACAGATTTAACAGGTGTATGTTAACCAGTTGTACTTGTATTATTATTACATATAATATTATATGCAATATATAGATATATACAATGTCATATACATATAACTGAATAAAACAAATTAATTATAAATGGAGAGAGAGAGGGAATATATTCAAAATAGAATGAAAAGTAGATGTAGAAGGAATCATCGAAATAGGAAATCTCCATTTGGCAATCATGTTAGTAATAATTTACTCAAACATCTATGGTTGTTATCACTAGTATACAAAAATTGGATGAACATTGAAATATTTGCATAGTTTTAAAATACTTCCCTCCAGAATTCTCGTCAATTATAAAGAGGGAAAGAGTAACATCACAGCAGAGATAGCTAGCACACTAGCATAACTGAATGATTAAAGTCAATATTCCCAGGAATGTGATAGATTGACAGGCAATGATAAAAACACAGAATTACTTCTGTGATATTCCTGCCAAAAATGCATAACATGAATTTCATCGTGAAAAAACATCAGATAAACCCAAACTGAGGAATATTTTACAAAATAACTGGCCTATTAGTCTTCAAAAATATAAGGTCATAAGAATCAAAGAAACATTGAGGAATTATTTCAGAATAAGGAAAGCTAAAGAGATACGATGATCAATGCAAGGAATGATCCAGGATTAGATTTATTTTAGGATATTATTGGGACATTTGCCAAATTTGAATGGGATGTCTTGGCAAGGAGTTTTGTGGGACTACTTTGTACTGTACTTGTCATTTCTCATAAAGTTTGAAATTACATCAACACACACACAAAAATGAACTGATACTGCTACTAATATGTCAAGTGACTCCTAGCCTATTGGAGGATATACTAATAAAATACAATTGTCATAAAAATTCGGGACTGAGGGTTATTTATTGTTCAATCCTTTGTTAGGTATATTTCTTTGCTTACATAAAGAAATTGTTCCAATTTCTTGACTGAAACACAGATATACTAATTGGGGAGAATTAGAAGCATTCTGTGATTAACCACAATGCTGACAATCCAAAGGAAAATGTATTAAATTCATTTCTACCAGACTTTTTAATGAATTACTCATCTGCCTCATAATGCTATCCAATTGTATGTCTATTGCACATGAAATATATTTGATTATCTTTTATTTAAAATTATTAGATTCCACCATATTTAGCCATATAACTATCATGACATTTTCTAGCATTTTACTGTTTCACATTTGAAGCAGTCTGAGTAAGATAATATGATTCACAGTATCATTGCTCTCATTATGATGTTGAGGCGAGAGGTTTTCTAACACAAACTTAAAATCACCTCTTGTCACAAATATTACTTTAAATGGGAAAAATGTAATTACTTTTGCACTAACCTAATATAAATGACCTTACATCACATGTCCGGCAGTTTATTACTTATCAACTTTAAAATAATTGTGAAATTATAAATGATTGCAATATTGCTTTTTTTAATAGACTGTCTCAGGTATAGAGAGATATATAACAATTTGAAAAGACCCAATGAAATTTAAGTGTGTTTATTGTACAATAAGCTTCATCCCATGAAATTTTACTCAGATCACAATGAAATGTATTTTATTCACCATTTCAGGAAAAGAAATCACCAGTAAACCTTCTGAATGTTATGTTTATTCAAGTTCATTATGGCTGAAAAGAAAAGAGATTTCCTTTATAGTTGTATTTTTTCAATTTCAGTACAACAAAATGAGATTATATTAGTTTTATGAAAACACCTGAGTTCAGGTATACAAATCATCTTTTCAAGATTAAGTGTAAGTGAAAAGTTATTTAAAGAATATTATTATCTTGTGCACTCTACCAGGAATGATGAAGAAAGGGATATGTAGAAACGTATTTTTAGAATCTGTGCTGCCCAATTCTTGTTAAAGCCTAAGATTTACATTTGGAGAAAGAAATCTCATAATCACAAATTCTAGCCATCCCTTGTATTAGTTTTTATAAATTATAGTAAACAGATGTGAGGTGTTTATTTAAAGAATGTTTCAGGTATTGATAATGACAAATTTGGTGTACTTTTCTAAAAATTCAAATATAGTTGTAATAATGGACTTTTATGATAGATGCAATGCTATAATTTGATTGGACTGTTTCATTTTTCCCCTGGCACATAAAAGACTCCATTTCCTTAGTTCCTTATCAGCTGGCTGGGGCCAGGTGGCAAGTAGAATACGGGCAGAAGTTATATAATGCATTTCCAGTTCTGGCACTATGGAGGATATACTAATACACATTCTTCTTATACTTATTTTTTAGTAGCAGGAGGCAAACGACTCAGTGGAAGATGGCAAGAGTCAAAGGGGTCCCAGAACCAATACATGAAATTATCTCCTTCCCTAGTTCACTCCTTGAAGGATAAATGAGAATGTCCTGGATGTCCTGGATGGATGGAGATGTCCTGTAGAACGTCTGACCAAGAACATCCACATTGGACTTTGCATGAGTAAGAAATAAACTTTAATTATATTAATCCATTGTGATTTGGGATTGTTATAGCAACTCTGGTCTGGTCAAGGCAGCTTTCTACTTTAATCATGAGGTTACCTGGAAACAAATGGGATATGTTTGTTCAAAAGTACGTCATAGTATATAAATTTCTCATTAATTGTCAAGCATAGAGTAACTACATTTTCCCTCCCAATTTCCAGGTTATTTTGTAAGGATGATATGCATTAAAAACAAAAGATTCTGATGTTGATTTATTTCTAAAAGGAACTTGAATCAACATAGATGTGGCCAAGGTTTCTAACCATCTATATCTATAGTAGCATGCCACCAATGCTGACTGATACTCATAAAGATGGCTCTAAAACCATATCAGATGTTTAACCCTAAGGACAAGACATTATCTGAGATCCAAATTATGAAAATATTAGGTCTAATGTGCCAATATTATCTTTAGATATTAATACCCACATAAATTATATAAAGTTTAATCTGTAGAGGTTGACGGTTGGCAAGTTCCTCACACACTGCCCTTCAGAGAGCAATTTAAGCTCTCTTACCACACTAACAGAATGCACAACTAATATTTACACAGTGCTGGGCACTACAGAGAACCTTTTCCATAGATTATCCAGTTTACTCCTCACAGCCAACCTAGAAACTGAGAATTCCGATCAGTTCTATTTTACAGGTTAAGAAACACAGCCAAGTGGTAGTTATTCTGAGACAGTCTTGTAAGGAACAGCTTTATTTTATTCATCAATGTAGCTTCAATAAGTATTGAATTTACATTCCAGTGTCTGTTAAATGGTAGACATCAGAAAGGAATTCTCCAAAGAGCTAAATAAGCAAAGAACTAAATAAACAAGGATATCTTTCATGTTATCTGATCCTACACCCATTCTATGTGCCCATAACTCCCTTGGTATTTCAGTTGTATATCTTTCCTGGGGCTCTTACTGTACTTTTTTCTTGTATCTCCAATAAATGTAGACTATATGCTCTATAATGACTCAATGAATAACTTAGTTCTCCTCCTAAATTGAGGAAACTGGAACTCAAATGCACTCTTGGAACTTGTTTTAATTTTGTACTGGAGCAACCACAAACTGACTGATAAAGTATCCCCGTGCTTAGCAAACCCCACTACTCAATTTCAACCTTATGAATATTTTCTAATAGTAAGAAATGAAAGTAAGAAGAATTAAAAACATATCTCAATTTCCAACTCCAAAAATTAATGCTCACTCCTATCCGATCTCAAAATGATGCCTCAGCCTGGCTAGGAAAAATGGTGATCTCAGTGGAAACTTCAATATTAAAAGAACATTGTATTGTCTGAGTTAATCAATAATGTTCTAAGGAGAAACTTTCTCAGTTATTCAACTGTTATCTAAGCAGAATTCCTCATTCCATTAATGTTTTAAGAATGGGATTTGAGGCTTATAAGTAAAGGTCATAATTTAAATGCAGCTTTTTAATACATTTAACATTTAGTGGCTTCCTATGATAAGATATAGGGAAACAACAGTAAAATGCATTACTTTTCCAGCTTTACTTACTTAGGGAAAAAGAAGAGAAGTGACGCATCTTCAGGAATTGGGGGTCTGAAAATAATTGGCATTGATAGTAAATCTAGTAGCCATATATTGGTAGACTGACATATAGGGAATTGTTTCTTTCAGATCAAAACTTCAATTTCTTTTGACACATCAAAGTTATTAATTTATGTTCAATTTAGTTTTAAGTCTAGCTTTAGTTTTGTATTGGGGTCTTTTTAAAATTTGCAATTTATGAAAGGTCTGTAGCCCTCTTCTCATCCAGTTAATTCAACAGGAGCTACTTACGGTGTCTTATTTTCCGTGCATTAAAGATGGATGGAGATCTACTCCCTATCTAAATGTTAAACTGCACCAGAAGGTGATGTGTACAATTCAAATTAAAAGAGACTCCATTGTCAGTTTGTTTCTATGTGACTGGAAGATAAAGTAGAAATAACTTAAAATTCATTTGTATTTTGAGAATTTTACAAGAGTTGCTAATTTAACTCCTAAGATAACGTCATATGAAATACATACTGGTTCTCTCTCTCTCTCTTGCCATCTCCCTTGCCCCATTTTAGTTTAAGTTTAGGAAAGTGAAACTTTAAAACTTTAATTATGTCAATAATTACTCAGAGCTTTGTCTGCCTGATTCCAAAGTCACTAGTTTATTTTTCTTTATTTAAGAAAATAAGGAGTTTCATAAATCAGATCCCTGCACTGGGAGCTCCTTCTTATAGACTGAATTGAGGAAAATAGCACAACCTGCTTTGAGAGAATAACTCCTCTTTAATATAACTGATCAGTTCTTCTCTTTTGAAGACCAAAAAAAGGGATTAAATCAAGATTCAACAGAGAATTCTGATAACAATTTGCATCTTTTACCTGTCCAATCATTGGTAGTATGCTTTTATCTGTCATTATGGATGTAAAATATATCATTAAATTGTACTTATATAAAACATGAATTGTGACCTAAACTTCAACTAAACTTTGTCTCCCATCATCTCTTTAAACAGTATTTGGTGAATATAATCTGACTTGCTCCTTCATGGAAGCTCCTATAGATGGTTTGAATTTTCTGCTCTCTTATAGGAAATAAACAAATGTTTGATTCTCATTGTCTCAAGAAGTCTGACTTCAGGACATTAAATGTTCAGTCCAAGATGTGAATCAATAGTGTGAATCTTATTTAATGTAAAATCTTCCTCCCTTTTAAGATAAGAACTTGATTGAATTTGAAAGTCTACTCCATAAGACAAGAAGATTTAAGGGTCAGACTGTTGGGTTCAGTGACTTGCATTTATTTTCCTTTTTGCTCACTCCCTCCCCCAAATTAGCTAGCTAGTATATCTGTGCACCAGTGTTGGTTAAGTGGGAAGTGGTACCAGCCACAGGAAAGGGAACAGGGAACCTTTTATTTGATTGGGTGCCATGATGACTTGGATACACTCACAGAATCTGGCAAACGTTTCTTTTGAAATCTCATTCTTAGTCTCCTCTCTCCTGCAGTTATCTCATTTTGAATGGAAACATCTCTGCATCTTTAATAAAAGTGGTTACGTATAACACTCCTTAGCCCTAGGCACCTGGTAGCCCCCTGCAGCTCCTTTTTGTTGAGATTTCCCACCTATCTAGGTAGCCTTATTGGACAGGACAGGACATAACTGCTCCCCAGATTACTCCCTCCTACATGGCATGTATCTGAGTCATGAAGAAAACATATCTTTTGTTTCACCACTCTGGAGTATCAGGGCAGTCCAGGGTGTTAAGACTCTCTTGGCCCTGCCCTACTAGAAGTCCACAGACCAGAATGATCCCAAATGCAGATGGAGCTGCTGAAGCTCTAGAGAATCCAGCTGCCCTTTAACTGAAGGGAGGAGTATCACTCCCTTCTCCTTCCTGGGAGATGGGATGGAAATAACAGTGTTCCTTTCTGCAAAATAGCCTCCCACAATCATTCAGCTTTTCTGATTTTTTTAAATGTTAGTTGAAAAAGAAAGCAATGCTTAAGAGTCATGAGATAAGTTTGGATGTGTTTTTGCTGTTGTTGTTAACTATGCATGTTGATTTGTCTATTTTGGACTCTCATAAAGGATATTGGCACCTCAATTGAAACTCAGACCACGAGAGTTAAATTTAAGCATTCTATTACAGGTATTTGATAATTTTACCATTTGTCAAGATATCATAGCTAGCTATAGAAAACATGGAAAAAGCAGGGAGTAAACATATCTGAAGCCTGTTTCATGCTAATGTGAAGGATAATATTAGATCTCAAACCTACATGTAAATATTA
Organism: Mandrillus leucophaeus; assembly: GCF_000951045.1. Lineage (NCBI taxonomy): Eukaryota > Metazoa > Chordata > Mammalia > Primates > Cercopithecidae > Mandrillus > Mandrillus leucophaeus. The sequence goes on from NW_012103476.1 coordinate 2,085,203, forward strand.
AAACAGGCACTATATAGGCCAGGCAAACAAATAACACTCTGGGTGTATTTAATAGGAAGAAATATAATACAGACAATTGGAAGCTTGCATGGTAGTTTGGAAGAGCGGGGGGATCCAAGTCCCAAGAAACACCTGGCATATTATCTCAGCTGCTGGTAGAGCCAAAATGAACAATTTGCTCATCTGGAAGCATAGAGCAAAATCTCACATCTAATGTCTATAGATCTCCTAGTACTTGCCTACCTGGAGAATGCACTAAAGAATAATGGCTTTCTTATTTTATTTTATTTTATTTTTTTAATTTTTGAGATGGAGTCTTGCTCTGTCTCCCAGGCTGGAGTGCAAAGACATGATCTCGGTTCACTGCAACCTCTGCCTCCTGGGTTCAAGAGATTTTCCTGCCTCAACCTCCCAAGTAGGTGGGATTACGGGCACCCACCATCATGCCCAGCTAATTTTTGTATTTTCAGTAGAGACGAGGTTTCACCATGTTGACCAGGCTGGTCTCCAACTCCCAGTGTCCCCTGATCAACCTTCCTCGGCCTCCCAAAGTGTTAGGATTACAGGTGTAATTCTAACAGGTGAGTCATTGTACCAGCAGGAATGATGGCTCTCAACGCCTCTCATCAGCAAAGCCTAACTTACAGCACAACTAAAAGGGATTACCCTGTGTTCCCCAGGGAAGAGTGTAGGAGGGGGTGAAAATAGTGCTGAGTGAACAACAGACATTCCCACACAGAGATGAACATAACTTAAGTTGCTAAAACCTAGCAAAGATAAAGTGGAAAAAATTCTTAAAACTAAGTTTGGCAGTAGGAGTGAAAAATTATAAATCATCTCAGCAACAAGTGACCTCAAATAAACACATGAATTAACACTCTGTAAAAATACTGCCATACTTTGATATGAAAGGACACTAAACACTCATTGAATTCGCCTGCAGCTCTGGGGGCTTCTGTGGCTTTCTTCTTTTTCGGAGCCAGGCCTACACACCAGCAACCATGTCCAAGGAACCTGCAGTTGGTATTGATCTTGGCACCACCTACTCTTGTATCGGTGTTTTCCAGCACAGAAAAGTAGAGATAATTGCCAATGATCAGGGAAACCGAACCACTCCAAGCTATGTTGCCTTTTCGTACACCGAATGGTTGATCAGTGATGCTTCAAAGAATCAAGTTGCAATGAACCCCACCAACACAGTTTTTGATGCCAAACGTCTGATTGGATGCAGATTTGATGATGCTGTTGTCCAATCTGATATGAAGCATTGGCCCTTCATGGTGGGGAATGATGCTGGCAGGCCCAAGGTCCAAGTAGAATACAAGGGAGAGACCAAAGCTTCTATCCAGAGGAGGTATCCTCTGTGGTTCTGGCAAAAATGAAGGAAATTGCAGAAGCCTACCTTGGGAAGACTGTTACCAATGCTGTGGTCACAGTGCGAGCTTACTTTAATGAGTCTCAGTGTCAGACTACCAAACATGCTGTAACTATTGCTGGTCTCAATATACTTAGAATTATTAATGAGCCAACTGCTGCTGCTATTGTTTACAGGTTAAACCAAAAGGTTGGAGCAGAAAGAAACGTACTGATCTTTGACCTGGTAGGTGGCACTTTCGAAGTGTCAGTCCTCACTATTGAGGATGGAATCTTTGAGATCAAGTCTACAGCCAGAGACACCCACTTGGGTGGAGAAGATTTTAACAACCGAATGGTCAACCATTTTATTGCTGAGTTCGAGCGCAAGCATAAGAAGGACACCAGTGAGAACAAGAGAGCTGTAAGACGCTTCTGTACTGCTTTTGAACGTGCTAAGCATACTCTCTTCCAGCACCCAGGCCAGTATTGAGATCGATTCTCTCTATGAAGGAATCAACTTCTATACCTCCATTACCCATGCCCAGTTTGAAGAATTGAATGCTGACCTGTTCCACGGCTCCCTGGACCCAGTAGAGAAAGCCCTTCGAGATGCCAAACTAGACAAGTCACAGATTCATGATATTGTCCTCGTTGGTGGTTCTACTCTTATCCCCAAGATTCAGAAGCTTCTCCAAGACTTCTTCAGTGGAAAAGAACTGATAAGAGCATCAACCCTGATGAAGCTGTTGCATCTGGTATAGCTGTCCAGGCAGCCATTGTGTCTGGAGACAAGTCTGGAAATGTTCAAGATTTGCTGCTCTTTGATGTCTCTCCTCTTTCCCTTGGTATTGAAACTGCTGGTGGTATCATGACCATCCTCATCAAGCGTAATACCACCATTCCTACCAAGCAGACACAGACCTTCACTACCTATTCTGACAACCAGCCTGGTCTGCTTATTCAGGTTTATGAAGGTGAGTGTGCCATGACCAAGGATACCAACTTGCTTGGCAAGTTTGAACTCATGGGCATACCTCCTGCACCCTGAGGTGTTCCTCAGATTGAAGTCATTTTTGACATTGATGCCAATGGTATCCTCAATGTCTCTGCTGTGGACAAGAATACAGGAAAAGAGAATAAGATTACTGTTACTAATGACAAGGGTCGTTTGAGCAAGGAAGACATTGAACGTATGTTCCAGGAAGCTGAGAAGTACAAAGCTGAAGATGAGAAGCAGAGGGACAAGGTGTCATCCAAGAATTCACTTGAGTCCTATGCATTCAACATGAAAGCAACTGTCGAAGATGAGAAACTTCAAGGCAAGATTAACGATGAGGACAAACAGAAGATTCTGGACAAGTGTAATGAAATTATCAACTGACTCGATAAGAATCAGACTGCTGAAAAGGAAGTATGTGAACATCAGCAGAAAGAGCTGGAGAAAGTTTGCAACCCCATCATCACCAAGCTGTACCAGAGTGCAGGAGGCATGCCAGGAGGAATGCCTGGGGGATTCCCTGGTAGTGGAGCTCCTCCCTCTGGTGGTGCTTCCTCAGGGCCCACCATTGAAGAGGTTGATTAAGCCAACCCAAGTATAGAAGCAGCATTGTTCCACAAATTTAAAACATTTGAAAGAGCTAAATTTGCAGCAAATTCTGTGGCAGTTTAAAACAGTTGAGCTGCTATAGTAAGTCACTGGACATTCTCAATACTTGAATATGGAACGTGCACAGGGGAAGGAAATAACATTGCACTTTATAAACACTGTATTGTAAGTGGAATTAAATAAAACTATTTAAAATTGGCACCAAAAAAAGAAAGAACATAGAATTGAGTTAGTTCTAAGAAAGTCCATGTATGTGTGGATACATAGATACAATTATCTAAAGGATAATTGCTGTGGATGTCAATCTAGATAATTGTAGTGGATGTCAATCTATCGTCTTCAAAAACATATGAATTGAATTAACCAATTATCCTAGTACTTTTCAATTTTCCAGTAAAAGTGACCTTCCTTTAGAGAAAGCACATAATCAGATTTATGTTTTATGAATCTGAGATATGATGAAGAGCAGTGCATTGTAACAGGCTTAAACTCATCTTCTTTTAATCTTTTTTGTTGAAAATATTTAGTTTGTTGTTACTTATTCTGCTCAATATGTTGACTTAAATCTTTTTCTTTGTTTTTATTTATTTATTTTATTATTATTATTATTATATTTTAAGTTCTAGGGTACATGTGCATAACGTGCAGGTTAGTTACATATGTATACTTGTGCCATGTTGGTGTGCTGCACCCATCAACTCATCAGCACCCATCAACTCGTCATTTACATCAGGTATAACTCCCAGTGCAATCCTTCCCCCCTCCCCCCTCCCCATGATAGGCCCCGGTGTGTGATGTTCCCCTTCCCGAGTCCAAGTGATCTCATTGTTCAGTTCCCACCTATGAGTGAGAACATGCGGTGTTTGGTTTTGTTTTTATACTTTAAGTTCTGGGATACATTGTCTCAGCCCAAAATCTCGGCAAAGTCTCAGGATACAAAATCTATGTGCAAAAATCACAAGTATTCAGGTGCACCAGTAATAGACAAACAGATAGCAAAATCATGAGCAAACTCCCATTCATGATTGCTACAAAGAGAATAAAATACCTAGGAATACAACTTACAAGGGATATGAAGGACCTCTTCAAGGAGATCTATAAACCACAGCTCAAAGAAATAAGAGAGTACACAAACAAAATGAAAAACATTCCATGCTCATGGATAGGAAGAGTCAATATCGTGAAAATGGCCATACTCCCCAAATTAATTTACAGATTTAATGCGATTCCCATCAAGCTACTATTGACTTTCTTCACAGAATTAGAAAAAACTACTTTAACTTTCATATGGAAGCAAAAAAGAGTTCATATAGCCAAGACAATCCTAAGCAAAAAGAACAAAGCTAGAAGCATCACACTACCTAACTTCAAACTATATGACAAGGCTACAGTAAGCAAAACAGCATGGTACTGGTGCCAAAACAGAGATATAGACCAATGGAACAGAACAGAGGCCTTAGAAATAACACCACACATCTACAACCATCTGATCTTTGGCAAACCTGATGAAAACAAGCAATGGGGAAAGGATTCCCTATTTAATAAGTGGTGTTGGGAAAACTGGCTAGCCATATGCCGAAAACTGAAACTGGACCCCTTTCTTACACCTTATACAAAAATTAACTCAAGATAGATTAAAGATTTAAACGTAAAACCTAAAACAGTAACAACCCTAGAAGAAAACCTAGGCAATACCATTCAGGATATAGGTATGAGCAAAGACTTCATGACTAAAACACCAAAAGCAACTGCAACAGAAACCAAAATTGACAAATGGGACCTAATTAAACTAAAGAGCTTCTGCACGGCAAAATAAACTATCATCAGAGTGAACAGGCAACCTACAGAATGGGAGAAAATGTATGCAATCCACCCATCTGACAAAGGGCTAATACGCAGAATCTACAAGGAACTTAAATTTACATGGAAAAAAGCAAACAACCCCATCAAAAAGTGGGTGAAGGATATGAACAGACACTTTTCAAAAGAAGAAATTTATGGGGCCAACAAACAAATGGAAAAAGTTCATCATCACTGATCATTAGAGAAATGCAAATCAAAACCAAAATGAGATACCATCTCACGTCCATTAGAATGGTGATCACTAAAAAGTCAGGAAACAGTATTTTATTGATGATTTTTGTGTCGATGTTCATCAGGGATATTGGTCTAAAATTCTCTTTGTTTGTTGTGTCTCTGCAAGGCTTTGGTATCAGGATGATGTTGACCTCATGAAATGAGTTAAGGAGGATTCCCTCTTTTTCTATTGATTGGAATAACTTCAGAAGGAACGGTACCAGCTCCTCCTTATACCTCTGGTAGAATTTGGCAGTGAATCCCTCTGGTACTGGACTTTTTTGGTTGGTAGGCTGTTAATTATTGCCTCAATTTCAGAGCCTGTTATTGGTCTATTCAGGGATTCAACTTCTTCCTGGTTTAGTCTTGGGAGAGTGTATGTGTCCAGGAATTT
>NW_012103476.1:2091284-2091863 GCF_000951045.1 Mandrillus leucophaeus
GTATATTTAGAAAACCCCATCATCTCAGCCCAAAATCTCCTTAAGCTGATAAGCAACTTCAGCAAAGTCTCAGGACACAAAATCAATGTGCAAAATTCACTAGCATTCTTATACACCAATAACAGACAAACAGAGAGCCAAATCGTGAGTGAACTCCCATTCACAATTTCTTCAAAGAGAATAAAATATCTAGGAATCCAACTTTCAAGGGATGTGAAGTACCTCTTCAAGGAGAACTACAAACCACTGCCCAATGAAATATAAGAGGACACAAACAAATGGAAGAACATTCCATGCTCATGGATAGGAAGAATCAATATCACGAAAATGGCCATACTGCCCAATATAATTTATAGATTCAATGCCATCCCCATTAAGCTACCAATGACTTTCTTCACAGAATTGGAAAAAACTACCTTAAAATTCATATGGGACCAAAAAAGAGCCCACATTGCCAGGACAGTCCTAAGCCAAAAGAACAAAACAGGAGGCATCACGCTACCTGACTTCAAACTATACTACAAGGCTACAGTAACCAAAACAGCATGGTACTGGTACCAAAACAGAGATATAGACCAA
>NW_012103476.1:2093043-2126595 GCF_000951045.1 Mandrillus leucophaeus
CGCAAGAACAGAAAACCAAACACCGCATGTTCTCACTCATAGGTGGGAATTGAACAATGAGATCACTTGGACACAGGAAGGGGAACATCACACACTGGGGCCTGTCGTGGGGTGGGATGCGGGGGGGAAGGATAGCATTAAGAGATATACCTAATGTAAATGACGAGTTAATGGGTGCAGCACACCAACATGGCACATGTATACATATGTTGTCCACGTTGTCCACATGTACCCTAGAACTTAAAGTATGATAAAAAATAAAAAAATAAAACAAAGTCAGGAAACAAAAGATGCTGCAGAGGATGTGGAGAAATAGGAATGCTTTTATATTGTTGGTGGGAGTGTAAATTAGTTTAACCATTGTGGAGGATAGTGTGGCAATTCCTCAAAGATCTAGAACTAGAATTACCGACCCAGCAATCCCATTACTGGGTATATACCCAAAGGATTATAAATCATTCATTTAATTTTTTTTATACTCACCAAACACTTCAGCAAAGATCTCAAGCAAGTAAAAAAATATTTTAACAAAACATGGCATAAAAACTTGCTCCCGATAGCAGTGCTTGTATGTTAGTTGCCTGTCTATTAACTGGCAACCTATAGCAGATATTCTTTAAAGCATACCAAAGTAATACAATGGCAGAGACATCTAACAATTTAACATAGTGCACACTTCATTAACTTTATCAAGGAGCCACTGACATACATCACAGTACATTCTGGAGTGTTTACTTTACACACAAACACACATAAAAGAAAAAAATGACAAATGGCATTTAAGAAATGAGATATTCTGATTTTTAAAAGCTATTGCCCTGCAGGAGAATCGCTTGAACCCAGGAGGTGAAGGTTACAGTGAACTGAGATCACGCCATTGCACTCCGGCCCGGGTGACAACAGTGAAACTCCGTATCACTAATAATAACAATAATAAATAAAAGCAATTGCCCTGAAAGCAAAATATTTTGTATTCTATTGTATTGTTCACAATATTAAACCCAGAAACTTGAATTTGGCAAGTGTAAAGCCAAGTGTAACGTATTATTTATTGCTCTCTTCAGACTGGTGTAGGGACTTAGATTTCGCCTAAAATGCTAATAGTGCTGTTTCTTCAAACAATGTAAAATGGGCTTCCAAGTAAAAAAATGTGTTTCTCTTGGGTGACTGCTATCCTTTTAAAAAAATAAACAGGGAATATATCTGCAATTGAAAAAAAAATTGATTCTGACAGATTTTAAGCATTTTTTGCCAAGAGCTATATTTTGTATCAATGTGTATGTAGAATAACATTATAAGAGTTAAAAAAAACCTCTATTATTTCAAGTTATGCTTTTTAACTGATGGCAATTTCAAAGTATAGTAAATAACAAAAAAAAAAACTTTCTAAGCACTGTATGTCCTTTTGTTTTATTCTCTCATTTTGCTAGTTTCTTCTGTTTGTTATTAGTTTCCATAATTCACTTCTAGCAGGTCCTTTCGTTCCTCCCATTCTTTGCAAAAGTGGTGGGATTTATCTCTGGTTATCGTATTAGGCAGGTTTCTCCAGAGGAACAGAAACATTTGGTTGTATGTATATACTACTCCACTTACTATGAAGTCATGTCCTGACAAATTCATCATGAATTGATAATATCATGTCAAAAATACATTTAAAACACCTAACTTATGGGACATCATAGCTTAGCCTAGCCTATCTAAACATGTTCAGAACACTTAGCCAACAGTTAGGCAATATCATGTAACACAAAGCATATTTTATAAAACAGTGCTGAATATCTCATGTAATTTATTGAAAACTGTACTAAAAGTGGAAAACAAGATGATTGTATGGTATTTTAGTCCATTCTCACACTGCTATAAAGAGCTACCTGAGACTGGGTAATTTATGAAGAAAAGAGGTTTAATTGATTCACAGTTCTCAGGCTGTACAGGAGGCATGGTTAAGAGGCCTCAGGAAACTTACAATCATGGCGGAAGGTGGAGGAGAAGAAAGCAGGTCTTACCATGGCAGAGCAGGAGAGAAAGAGAGCGAAGAGGGAGGTGCTACACACACTTTGAAAAAATAGATCTCATGGGAACTCACTCATTATCCTAAAAACAGCAAGGGAGAAATCCGCCCCCATGATCCAGTCCCCTCCCACCAGGCCCCTCCTCCAACAGTGAAGACCATAATTCAACATGAGATTTGGGTGGGGACATAGAGCCAAACTGTATCATATGGGTACTCCCAGCATGATTTCTACTGAAAGTATATTGCTTTTGCATCATTAGAGAGTTGAAAAATCATTAAATCAAATTGTCCATAAGTCCACGTTTTTTGTATGTATGTATGTACATATTTGTTTATTATAAGGAATTAGCTCACCTGATTATGGAGGCTGAGAAGTTCAAACTCAGAAGAGCTGAGGATATAGCTGTCCTTGGTCTGAAGGTCTGAGAACCAGTAGAGCCAATGATGTAGTTCCAATCTGAGTCTGAGTGTGAAAGCAGGAGAAGACCAATATCCCAGATCAAAGACAGCCAGATGGACAGAAATAATTTTTTATTATTCAGTCTTTGTTGTACTCAGGCCTTCAATGGATTGTAAGAGGCCCACCTGCATTGGGGAAGGGAATGTGCCTAACTATCTGCTGATTCAAATGTTAATCTCATCCGGAAACAGCCTCACAGAAACATCCAGATGTTTAACCAAATATCTCAGCAGCCTACAACCCAATTAAGTTGACACACAAAACTAAGTATCACAGTTACCCATATAAAAATACTTGCATTTGTCTGAAAGAACATTGAATATTAAAATTAAAGTTGTTGGGGGAGCCTGTTAGCCTGACAGTTGACTAAGTGGTGTTTGTGAAGTCAAGCACCTTGTTGTCCCTGTAGTGGATAAATTGAGAACCAGCATCATTTATCATGAGATGAAGTATGATGTTGCCACCTTTTGTACAATTTAACTCTGCAGTTGTAATATAATTCCAAAAGTTACATTCCCTGTGTTCTCCTCACACCTGGGAGATGAAGGAATAAAAGCATTAAACGTAAGTATAAGGCTTCTACTTATACTTTAAGGACAATAAAAGCCTTAAGTATAAGACTTTCATTTGAAGGAACTGTCTGAAGCATACATAGAATCCGTAATAATTATTAGTACTTACAGACACATTGTTCAGTAAATATTTAGTGAGTGCCTATTATGTTCCAACCACAATTCTCGGATCTAGACATAGGGTAGCCCAGAGTAGAAAATGGCTTTGAGGAGACTGGAGTCTTGCCACACATTTTCTGTAATGAAATATGTTTAATTGAAGTGAAAAATAGCACAACCATCATCATATTCTGATGAGTTGACAGCTGTACATAAGGCACCAAGGTCAAATAATATTTGACCAGCACTATTTTTTACAATGTCAGGTTTTAAAATAAGCCTAATTCAAACAGTCTTCACTTCTCTATCAGGGGAAAGGCAGTAAATCACATGTCCTCTTAAGTCCTTTGAACTAGATCACCATACTTTTGTCTACCACTTACAGGTTACTTAATTCTAAAGACCAAGGGCCTTTTCTGTCACCAATACATCACACAAACCTGGTGTTGGGAGTTCAGTATCCATCATCTCTCCATCTTGTGACTCAAACCTATTTAACAATACATGAGAAAGTTTGGCCCTGTGCTAAATCAACACTTCCTGACAGGGGTATAAATAAATTCTGGGGTTGGGAAGCTTTGTCAGCTTCTACACACACGACTTGTGTTGCAGTGGGGACTAGGAGAGCCTTGTCAGCAATTTGTCTGACCTGATCTATTCGGATATGACTATACTTCCTCAGCTTATCTGTGAGATGGGAAAAATCCTACCAGGTAAGGTTATATTTACAACCAAAAATTAAATCACCAACTATTGCATAGAATCTGGAAATGGAGAAATAGCATCTGTGGAATAGTGGTGTTAGTATGAAATGCAGATGGGACAGTGAAGGCTGCAGGTGATGAGGTACTCTAGTTACATTGAAGAAGTGACAGCAGGACTCTTGCAGTTGACAGGACTAAAAATAACCCCCACTCCAGAATATTTAAGCAGCACAGAGAAGCTTCAAAACCAGCTCCTTCATTTCATAGGAAGAGTTCCAACTAGCATAAACATCTGCCGAAAGTGATTTTTAGGTTATTTATGCCAGTGATTGAAATGAAAAAAGAATTGACTGTAACTCTGTCTACAAACATTAAGGGGTAATGCATGGACAATTGCTTAGCTTATGTAATTTATATTCTCAGTTACAGATAAAATGTTGCTCCTGGTTTTCGTTTTATGGTTCACACATACACATACAGGTACATATATACACTTACATTCATATGTGTCAATTCAAATATTTAAAATATAATGTGACTTGCACCAGTATCCCAGAATGTCAACCACTTGATTGATTTATAATCTAGTTAATTCTACATGAACAATAATAGTTGAATTTCAGAGATGATGGCATTGTTTTCATAACAGATGACATTTTTGTTTTATTAAGCGCCACAGTTCAGACTGCTGTGAGTCAGAACAATGTGTCTGCAGTTACAAATCAACAGTTATTTCAGATTATTTTCAAATGTATTTCAGGACTCCTCTCTGGTTTCTTGATGTTTATGGGGTTTTGTTTTGTTTTGTTCTGTTCCGTATTGTTTTTCTGGCCAGCTTACTTATCTAATTTCACGAAGACTTCTGTGTATTTACGTTGTATTGACATACAGCTGAGCAATGACAAAAAGAGGTAAAAATATTTTAAATATCCACCAAAGCGTGTTTTTACATATTGACAAAAATAGGGACTGGAGAAATAACGGCATGCAGATCAGTTTGTGGCTTAGATATCTGAAATGTTTATTTTTACTGTTAAGCAGCCCAAGAATAGGAGAGCTGTTTCAGCATCTTTGTTCAATAAAAGGGATCGTGATCCAAATTAAACACTGTCTCATATTTTCAACAAAGCTACTTGACTTTTACCATGGAAGCATTAAGTCTCATTTATTTGTAATGTCTGTCTATTGGTGATCATTGTTTGGTTATGACATACATATGAACTCACATATAGCTGAGGGTCAAAATACGAGACTGTATTTTTGAAAGGAACAGAGGCCTCAACTGTATTGTTCACACTTATTTTACGGACTGATGTATTAACCAGGGAATGACTCTCAGGCACAGTTACTTTCTCAGTGCTTCTCAGATGCTTCTTAGAGTCAAGGTTGAAACCAATGGAATACAGTAATGCTTCCAAATTTTTAATATTCATGCAAACCAGCTGAGTATCTTGGTAAAATGCAGATTCTGATTTAGTAGTATTGGTTGGTTCATGAGAGTAGGAATTTCTACAAAGTTCATTGGTGATGTCAAAATCACTGTTCCATACACTGCGTGTTGTATAGTGGGGATCAACAAATATGGCAGCAATAATTGAAAGCTCAGCAAAATGCCACACTTTAAACCACAGCTATATTGTCCAATATTCTTTTGAACAATGCAATACAGAAATCTCAATATTTCCAATTGCAAATAGATGTATATTATAGTTGTTTGCATTTTCCAATGGAGATTTATGATGCATTGCCAAATTGGCCTTTAACTGGTTATGCTACCTATACTCATTTTCCCAAGATCTAATTGTTAATAAATATGCATTATGAGTAACAGTTACATGAAAACCTATAAGTGTTTACATATATTATAAAGCCCATTACACTAAATATGCTGTAAGGTAAAAATATAACAAAAATTAATTGGTGTATTATAATAAGAGCAGACTTTTGGGTAGTTGTTCGGGAGTATACTCCCTGAACAATTATTACATAAAATTATTACATAAAACATTTAAAAAATTATTGCTAATCAAGATGTTGTATATTACTTCTCTTTGTATTTTCCGATATATACAACTGCTATATATTTCTAAGAGAATTCTGAAGCATCTTAATCATTTTATGAATGAAGAAACCATTAGGCATCACATCAAATCTAGAATTTTTCCTCACATTGATAGCTTTACAGTCACAATCTTCCAAATCCACCAAGGGTTTGCTTTGATTTCATATTGTGGGAACATCTATTTGGTGCAATACAGGAAATAACAAATGTGGTAGTTTGCTCTCATCCATTTCTTAAAATATTTTTTACTCCATATTATGTTTTCCTAGGAGCAAGGCCAAAGTTCTCATTTGTTGCATTTTGGCAATGTGCATTTGGCAAGTTCATTTTATTGCTTGGTTCTGACAAGATGTGTTCAGAAAAGTGGTGAAGTTTCATGCTATTTGTGCAGAATTCCTTCTTTGTTAGTGGTGTGTGCAAAGCCATCTGTTCTCTTTAGAGCAGCAGTGATGACTTGTGTAGGACAGTAAGCACTTGTCAGCGCCTGGAAGACGGTCCTCTGCATAAATCATTATCCTGTCTTTATGTCTCACAAGCAGTGAACCCTTTTTAGGCTGCATTTCTGGCTGAGGTTGGCATACACTGGGGGAAGAGTATCAGAGTCAAGGAGAGTTGCTTATTAAATTACTCATCTCACTTTTACAGAACAGCTGCTAAACCAAACTGGCTAAAATATCTTCGTTATCCACAGCATATGTTTGAATACAGATGCTCACTCTTAGCAATTCAAAGAGCTGAGGCCGTGGAGGTTGATAAATGTTCAGCTTTTAGGTACGAAGCAGAGGTTAAATGGATATGTCAAGATGCTTAGCTTGCCCTGCTCTACTTTCAGCTGAAGAATAAATGGTGGCTAACTTATGGCTAGGCTACCATCTAACCCTAGCATGTGAAAAACATAGCGAAAGTATTCATCTATTGCTTTTAATAATGTATTGGCCCCATTTTATTGTATTAGTTTTTTAAATGACAAAACCGCCTTAAAATACTATTCAAATCAGGACAAATCATAGAGTGATATATTTATTCATGCAATAAGATGTGCAAGTACATAAATCCCTAATATAATTTCTTGTGAGGCTTGCCATATTGGAGGCAGACAGTTCAGTACAAAGAACTACTTATTAAAGGCTAATGCATTAAATTATATAACTGTCACAAGATATGGCAATTTGCCTTCTAGAACTTGAAATCAGACCACTAGCAAATTCTCATGGGTCACCGAATATCCATCAAATTACAGCAACTTTTAGTCATGCTTTATCTTGATAGTGTTTGTATCGGTGACCTAGAGATGAAAGGTTTTATAACTCATTACAAATCCCCAATCAAGTGATTCTGATTTGAGGAAAGAAGCTTCATTTTCTTTTTTTATTTTCAGTCAATTCCTAAGTTAATTCCTGAGTTGATTTTAGCTGCAAAATGAAGGATAAAGAAAATCTAGTTTTCACTTTGAACTGGTTTTTTTTTCCCTACGTGAAGAATTGGCTCAGTTAAAAATTATCATTATTCTTAGCAAATTAAGAAAACATTGAAAATTATGCTGGTATAGGCTGAGTTAAAATTCTTTCTCCTGATAAGTCTTTATTAAATGCATTCGATGGAAGGTCCTTATTTTTAATACTTATGGTTGCATAAGTATTCAAATCTATAGCAATTCACTAGGGCATATATAAACCCATGCAGTATTTAATATATTCTTTGATTAGCCAGATATTTAATCATTCTGATCTATATTTACTGCTCAATCCACAATATCACTGCTAATTTAAACAAAATCCCGCATCTGATTTCTTTTACGCAGTCAGATTCAGTTCATTCTCAATTCTTAGTACTAAGAGAAAGGGGAATAAAGTAAAGCTCAGGGAAAGTTAAAAATAATCAAAGACTACATTATTCTTCAAAGGAATTCTTAAGCCATTCTTTCAAATATTGTGAGAAATTCTTTCGTGAAGACTGAATTTATCATATGTGCAAGTTACTGATATTACAGAATATGTGGGAATGTGACCTAATACTAGCAAGAAAGATCAACGTAGAAAATTAGAGTGACAAGGGTCCATTCTTCTGTTAAAATATTGAAAACTGGATCACTTTCAAGAAATTGCAATATGAAACAAATTGTGCCAAAGTAGGCATAAGATGTGAAGAGGTATAAAGTTTTATAGAATTTTAAAAAAATAATAATCTGTGTAATTTGGAAAATGTCACTTAAAAACATGAGGCGCGGAAAAGATTCTTTTACTTTTCTTATTTTTTAGGCCTGTTGAAAGAATTCCAGATATTTGCAAAGAAAGCACTTTTGATTTAAAAAATATGTACAAATGGGAAGAATTTTACCTATTCTATACCTACCTTCATTCTAAGTGTTATATAGACATATTCTCAATGATTACATGATGGAGTTGGCTACTTATTGCTTCTACTATTCTTTTCTAGACTAGAAAAGTACCCTCATTGGCTATATTGGCTATTGGTAATGTTCGTTTAGCCTGCTCTGTGAATCACTTTTGTTCTAACTCTTCTCTTAATTCCTGAAGGCTGTCTACAATCTGTCTTCTGATGACTGAAATTTTGTGTTTTATACAGTTATTTATTTTCCCTTATATTACACTTACCTATTATTTTACAATATTTTTGAAAGAATGCGAATACAAAATTATGTTTTCTCATATTCTCCACAATACATCATTTTTTATAATTAAAAATATTAAATTTATGAACTAGATACACTATGTTTTCATGACAATTATTATGTGATTGCAAAAATAACCTTTCTAAAATTTACTATATAATATTCTGTTTTACAGATACACGGTAAGTTCAGGTATCACTTCTCCGTTGTTAGAGGGTTTTTTTTTACTTTTCTAGTTTTGCATTTTTATAATAGTAGAATTATGAATGAACATCTAAGAGACTAAATCTTCATCTGCCTTTGCAAACATTATTTAGGGTTTCTTTTAAATTAGTGTATTTTTTTTCCACTTCATTGAATCTGTCATTTCAAGGCTTATCAATTTAATTTAGACTAATTCAATGTCATTTTTGAAATCCCATCTTCACTGACCTCTCTGAAGAATTGATTCCACTCAGTGAATTGGCCTTCTTGAGTCTCTCAACTCTTTCACTTTCGGTGGTTAATATTTGATCTAGGCATGCATACTTCATTTAAGCAGATGCACAGGTAACAACTTCCTTTCATCTCAAACTCTAGCGTTACTCTCTATGTTAAATGAAAACAAACACTATGATTCTTAGTATAATAAAATATTGCCTCAAATTTTTGTCATTGTGGAGCTTCATCTTTCCTAATAATTCACCTCCTGGTCTCTAAATACTAGCATCTACTATATTTTGTTTAGTCTTATGAATACATTCATGATTATCCTGACACACTTTCTTTTTTCTTTATCTTCTTTGTCTTTCCTGATTAGTTTATTTTCCACTTTTTTGGGATTATTTGATAGGCGAATCTTATAGACAGAAATGTGCGTGAGTCATAAACATACAGCTCGACGAATGTGATGGCAGGTATTTTTTTCCTCATTTCTAATTTCCAAAGAATACATACAATTTTAAAAAATTATGTATTGTTTTTCTTTAATTATATGTGTGTGCATACGTGCATGTGTGTTTTTTAACAACTTAAGAGAGTTTCCTTCTATCCCAGTTTGCTAAGAGTTTATATCATAAATACATGTTGAATTTCATCTTTAATATTTCTGTATCTATTTATATAAAATTATATCTTTTTTCGCTATTTTGTTAATAAAGGGGGGTTGATTTTCAAATATTAAGACATTTTTATAACTGAAATAAGCCCCAGTTGATCTTCATATTATCCTGTTTGAGTATAGATGCAGGGAATTTTTTATTACAGTTTAATAGTATCAAACCACAAAATTACAACAAATTTAATTTTAAGTAGTGATTGGCTTTTATTTCTGATTCTGGAATGGAGTAATACCTCAATCTATAAAGTAGAAAAAATATTCCAGTGGGCTGGGCAGAGGAGACTGGATTTATAGATAGAAGAGCACTACAGAAAGCAGAAACAGGAAGCAATTAATTAGATTGGTCCTTTCAAAGTTATTTTCCTTCTAGGGTTAAAACAGAGGAGACTTCCTTATTATGGTGACTCCGACTGACTAGAATCTCCTATTTTTTTTTGCGATTTCAAAGTTCCATTTAATTACATAGCACTTAGCACAACTGACTCCATTCTGGTTTGGTGTGGTCAGCTGGGCATAGTGCAGGAGGCGAGTCCAAACGATGGCCTCTGATAAACCTTAACAATGACATATCTTTTTCTGCTTTGTAACTTAAATCTCTCTGTGTCCTTCACTTTGATGTGCAGCTCTTGTAAACAGTCTATGGTTGTGTTTATTTTTAATCAAGGCTGACCATCTTTGATCTTTATTCTTGGTATTTAGTTCATATTTAGATGATTAATTAATGATATATTTTGCATTCATGACTTCCTTTCTAATTTTTTTATTTTACTTATCCCTTTTTATTTCTCTCACCATTTATTATTTTGCACTAATAAAAAATTCTATTTTTTTATCTTTACAAACTAGTTATAGAGGTATTTAAAATTTTAAGAGTTAAACTAGAGGTTATATCCTGCATCTTTGCTTTATTATTGCTTTTTCAAAATAATATTATTCTGAAATTTAACCAATCATTTGTTGATTCTCAGTTGTTTGCTTTTAATACAATTTTATTTCCAGAATATTTTCCACTTCACAATTGCTTTAAGATTTAATTATCAAGATTCAAAATTAGTAATCACCAGAGACCAGAAATCAAATTTCCTTCTGAGCCTTCCTTCAGATATTTGGAATAAAAATAATTGTTTTACTAGAAAATGATCTTCAGACTAAAAGCAGGGAAAGAAGGGCTAGGAGTGACAAAGACCAAGGCCATAAAAAGGTATTTGTTGTGAAATTCAGACATAGCTAGTTCCAACTAGCTTCTAGAAGTTTAAAAAAAGTCATCTAAGCAAAGAAAACCCAGAGAAAGGAATCAGAAATATTTTTAAATTTTTAACTTAATTGCTCCTATTCTTGATACATTCTGAGCTTCCCACAACAGTTTCTTACTTTTCCTTATTTAGGTTATCCTTTTCAACACCCTGCATGCACTAAATACTGCTTCTTCAATAATGTCTTTGCCATTTCTACTTACTACACCAGTGATATTTTCAAAATAATCATTTTTCTATTTTCCTAAAAATAATTCATGTACATGCAGTATCTACTTTAATTGAATTTTGTAAATTTCTAATTGTACACATCTTATCAATCAACAATATAATGTACTGTGTCAAAATTACTAATCATCCTGAATTTATCTAGAATGGAAATTCCAAAATTTTCCAAGCCAGAATAGTGGCAAAGGGGACATTCTCCCTAATAGTTGTGGTGGTGGTCGTGGTGGTAGGCGCTTGTTTTCTAAAATTTAATATTGAATAACCGGCCCCTTATAGTTTTAGTTTTACATTTTTGCATTTAATAAACTTTAAAAGGTTTCCTTTAAAATAAAAGTGTGGTTGTAAACCAAGAACTACTTACCAATAATTTTAGGATCTCACAATATCCACCATACTAAGATTTCAAGCTGAGTTTTCAGCAAATTAGGGTAAAAATGATTCAAAATTCTAAATGCTATCTTAGATTAAAACTTGAACACAACTGAATTTCTGTGTCAGGTACTAATTTCATCTCTGAATTCCTGTCCCTGACTGTGCCAATTGTCTCTTTGGTACTTCTTATAGATCTATAGAAAAATTGCCTAATACATTCAGATAACACAAAATTCCTGTAATTTTTAAAAATAAAATTGTGTGCACTTTGCATCTTTTGTAAGTTGAGGTTAAAGTATGATAATATCTGTAATAGGCATATGAAAGCAAGTGAATTAAAGCATTTATTTCTTTCCAATTACAGATGTAAAATGGCTTCCCATGGAAAAGTAATAAACAATATGATACAGCAAAAAAATTGAAAGTTGTACTGATAGTGAAAGAATTAAATTTGCTTTTACAGGACATTTATTGTACATTTCACTAAAGATATTAAACCAAACACATTAAATTAGAAAAGACCACAAGGACTTTAAAGAGGATGCAAACTTTAGCAAAATATTTGAATGTAAAGCCTGTTTCTTTCAACATTAATAATTTATCATGTTTCAAAAAATGTATTTAGTTTTGCTCTGCAAGTATTGGCCCAAGTTTTTCATAACTTATCTAAGCTATAAGTATGAATTATTTGTCAAAATGGGAATTAAAATTCATAGCATTCCACTGACACAACCAAATACTATATTTGAATCCATAGTATACCACCAAAATGGCCAATATTACATTTTATGAGACTGATAACTTACATTTTTTTTAAAACAACTGTAAAAATAACTATTATTTTAAAGGGGGTATTTTTACTAGAATATTATTACATATCCTGGTGAAGATCTCCCCAACTTTTTTCATTATTTCCTGCTACAACGTTTTTCCCCATGTGCGTAATATAAAGAATAGCAGGTTCATGCTAACAGATGTCATCATAAAACAAGAAAAAGAAAAATTTCTGCCTTAATGCTTTAGGGAAAACTATAAAGATAGCATTTGATTGTTATTCTCATGATAAAGACATTAGGACAGGCTACGTATTAGCAAGAGAAATTATTTCCATCACATAAATCTGTGACATAAACACTATTTATAGGGTTTAGGAAACTCTGCATATGTTTAATTACTTTTATCCTGAGGCCTCGATTCACCAATTGTCTTAATTTTCAGCCTAGACAAATTATGCTTGTTTGTTCTCAATTTCATTCAGTTTTGGGCAGGATGTTTTGATCCTCTCCAGAAAAATTAAAATTTGAAAAATAACACTTGTCTTTCTTTAACAGTGCAATTTCAGTTCCTTCCATTTCAATGAATCTCGGATTGGAGGCTCAGGGTGGAATTTGCCTCCAATTCTGGATGTTTTTCTCATAATACGGGATTTTTTTTTATCGTTTTGGAAAAACAAAAAAAATAATCTGGGTCGGGTGTGGTGGCTCACACCTGTAATCTCAGCACTTTGGGAGGCCAAGGTGGGTGGATCACCCGAGGTCAGGAGTTTGAGACCTGCCTCGCCAACATGGTGAAATCACGTCTCTAGTAAAAATACAAAACTTAGCCGGGCATGGTGGTGGGTGCCTGTAATCCCAGCTACTGGGGAGGCTGAGGCAGGAGAATCGCTTGAACTTGGGAGGCAGAGGTTGCAGTGAGCCAAGATCATGCCATTCCACTCCAGCCCGGGTGACAAGAGCAAAACTCAGTATCAAATATATACATATGATTACCTTACTTTTACAAACAATAAAAAGTGTAAGTTTGCATCTTTGGCACAAGAGGTCGCGCTGTACTTAAGCCTTTAGAGACATCTGAATGTATTACAAGGAACCTGTGCTTTATTATAAATGAAGAGGTAGTTTGTTATCCTGTAAGTTTACAAATGTTTATAGATATGTAAAGTTTCCTTTATGTTTGAAAATTCAAAGTTGTCCAAGGAAACAGATGAGTTTTCTGTCTTCCTTTATTCTTATAAAACAGGAACAAGAATAAAAATATAGTATAAGGATATTGAATTTACTATTTTAAAAGACTTTTAAGTGTTCATGATTGTAGCATTTGCCTAATCACCATGGCCTTGTTTTGTTGGCTTGTTTGTTTTGCAAGTGAATAATCAAGTAAAGATGGTTATTGGTCTGCTCATTGTGTAATATATTTTGTAATTCCGGACTTTTAAAAATATTTACTGAGAACTAGAATTTGTGTATGCATGAACAATAAAAGCTGCTGCTTTTATTGTGATGTGACATAGAAATTCAGAGTATAATATGGGGACTGGGGCTTCATTTCTCCAATCTAGAGTTATCACCTATGTCTCTTCTTAGATAAGCTATTTCATATAGAAATCACTTTAACAGAAGTGTCTCTCTGATGTCACTCCTGGAGAGACTCACCCACATATGTGGGGTTCCTTCTTCAGTCAGTAACCCTGACCTTATTTTCCTGAGTATTAAAGTTCATTACAATTCCAATCTCTCTCTCTCTCTCTTTCTGTGTGTGTGTGTGTGTGTATGTGTGTGTGTGTGCCTCTCTCCCTCTAATTTATCTCTTCTTGTTCTTATTTTCCAGTGAAGTATAATATAAAATTACCCATTTAAAGTTTATAGGCTCTAGGAAGACCTTCTTTGAATCCTCATTCTACAAATTATCAGATAAGTGTTCTAGAGAAAGATCTGACTTTTGTTTTCTCATCCATGAAACCAAAATACAAACCATGACATACGAGTTTGTTGTGAGGGAGGAGATGTTCAATGCATTGTCCCTAGCATGATACCCAAAACAAGAACTGGTTAATGAATAATAGATTCATCCTTAACCTCCTTGTCTTATATTTTAATCACAGAAAATTTGTTATACCTATGTTATATGGTGCCAAAATTGTAATGAAGTGGTATAAAATATGGTAAGAGAGGATATCTAAATTTTTAGATGAATGTTTTGCAGTAAAGTTTTCATATTCAAAGACATAGAATATATATTTGTTCTGTAATGAATGACAAATTTTCCAATTAATTTGAGAAGATATCAATTCAAGCCTCTAAGTAGTAAGACATCCTTTAACTCTTTACAACAGCATTTTGAAACTAAAGATCAGTTTGTTGCTAGAATATGTTTTGCCAGTTTTTAAAAAGATTAGAATAGTGATAAAAAGAAGAATGAAAAGGATTTAGTTACCTTTATTCTGTACTGAAGAAGGTGAGCAAAGAACTAAAATCATAAGGAAGAACAAAGAGGAGTTAATAAAAATAGTTTTCAAAGTCATATTAGGGGTTAGTCTCAGTCAAAGAAAAATTTTAAAAATGAGTATACAAGTGTCTGATACTAACCCCTGGAGAAAATACATTTACTATCAGCAAATTCTACCTGTATTTTATGGATGATCAAACTTCTGTTTAGAGTTTAAGTTGTTTGCACAAAGTAATAATAGTAGGTAACAGCAGAGCTAGATCTATAACTCAGATCTCTTAATATGTTGTCTTTTTTTTTCCTGCTCCATCATGACACTAATAGCAAAAGTCACTAAACCAGCCTCTCATTGCCCTCGGAGCTAAAACAGCAATCCAAGTTCAAGAAACATAGATTGAAATAATACAATATCAGTCATTTCTCAACCTATGTTCCAAATAACAGCACGTCCTATGAGAGGCTTAATGGAAAGCAACGACAGTGGCTTTGAATTCTAAAATATTTAGAAAACACAATTATTCTTCTTCACTGTGTGCATTTAGTGTGTTAAGGGAGAAGAGACATCCTGAAGCAAATAAAACCATTCAAATTGTTATAACTCCTTGTTATTACAATTAACACACTTTTGTTTATGTTCATGCAAATATTGAATGAACAACCTAGACACTATTCTATTAAAGAATATGCCTTGAGTAATGGAGCTCTTTGTCAATTCCCCATGATTTGTGAGAACCAAACAGGAGCTCAGATTCAGACACAATTATCATTTCTCTGACTTCCAGTCCTAATAATGATTTTCTTTCACATTTGAAGTTTTCCTTGAACCCATAAACTAGAATATTAGGGCCCTAGACTTTAATTTAATTTACTGAAATAATTTTATTGCAAATATTCACGTGATTTATTATGAATAAGATGCACCATCTTGAAACCATTTAACAAGTCAGGCTTAAAGCACATGTGTCATCATTTGTGTATTATATTTAGAAGCAACATTTTAAAGCAAGTCTGTGGGGACTTATAAATGTGAGAACCTCCTGGCTGAGCCATAAAACTAATCCTCACTGATTTTTAAAATGTATTTTCTATTTGAACCATTAGTATATAGAGTTTATCTTCACATGGTACAGTTTATCTGAGTATTTTCGGGTGTCTCTCAAATCACAGTGTAATAATTTAACATCACGTAAATACAGCCCCTCTAGTGTACTGAAGGTGATGTTCCTTTTGGCTTAAGGGGATTTTTGGTGCACCTGAATAAATCTTAAATTTAAAATCAGGACTCTGTGGTTCAAGTCCTTGCTAAGTCAAGCATTAATTAATGACTTAGTGTCTCAGTTTATCACTGATTAACGCTTTGCAAACTCACTAAGTAATGAGTATCAAACAGATTTGATATGTAAAAGTTCTAATTCTCCAACAAACATAAATTGGCATTTTCATTATAATTTTATGTAGACATGACCCTTCCATGTTCTGTGAATACCCTGAGAGAAACTCTAACTTTTTTGAGCAATCTAATCCCATATTTATTGCCAGAATCTGAAGGCATACTAAAAATACCAATAAAAATGAGTTAGAAATGAAACAAGAAGAGTGATTAAGGCACATTTCCCAGGACACATGCTGGAAAAGAACGATTTCCCATTAACATTTGTATGTCCACCTGAAACCAAATGTAAATGCATCCGTAAGTGCTCAGTGAATTTCTGTTGAACTGGACTGTCGAAGGATTATTTATAACAAGTTTTCAAAATACTGTAAAATTAACAACTTCAGTGACAGCCTTTTCTTTCTGTTATTTACTACATTTTTTTAAGTTTAGGTTACCTGTTCTTTTTTCACTTACATGGATTTCATCAAAGGAGTATAAAACATTGTAAAAGCATGTATAGAGTCTTTGTCCTTTTAAAGGTATTACATATATACAAGTTTGGTCATTTGTATGTGATTCTCTTGCCTCAGCCTCCTGTGTACCTGGAATTGCACCTGGCTAATTTTTGTATCTTTAGTAGAGACGGGGTTTCACCAAGTTGGCCAGGATGGTCTCAAACTCCTGACCTCAAGTGATCCACTCACCTGGGCCTCCGAAACTACTGGGATTACAGGCATGAGCCACAGTGCCCAGTCAAGATCATAGATATTAAGGATCTGATCACTTATGAGGAGTCATAAAGTGTTATCTCCATGCAGATAGATTTATTCAAATGCATATAATATATATTTTACCTAGTGGAAAAAATGGTCTGTATATATATGTTGTCCAATGCGTTAGTCAGTAGTTATGTGTGATTATTTAAATTACATTATTAAAAATTAAATAAAATGTAAAAATCAATTTATTAGTTGCACAAATGACATCTCAAACACTCAATAGCTATATATGGCTAGTGGCTACTGTATTGGAGAGCATCAATTATAGAACAGTTCTGTCACAGCAGAAAGCTCTATTAGATAGTGCTGGTGTTGTTAGAAAAAAACATACATCACTCTCATTCAGTAATCAGGTGGTAGATTCTAATTCTAGTATAGAAACATTTTTAAAATCTTTATCATTTAAATTTCTACTCTTTTATTAATAGTATAGATTTTGCATTGTGATGGAGAAGAAGAGAAAAGTGGGATATAGTGATATTATGATATGATATTATGATATCCAATAACCTCCATTCGTCTTTATGTGCATGAAATAAAGTATGACGCCCTCTCTCACAACTCCTATTCAACATAGTGTTGGAATTTCTGGCTAGGGCAATCAGGCAAGAGAAAGAAATAAAGGGTATTCAGATAGGAGGAGAGGAAGTCAAATTGTCTCTGTTTGCAGAAGACATGATTGTATTTTTAGAAAACCCAATTGTCTCATCCCCAAAACTCCTTAAGCTGATAAACAACTTCGGCAAAGTCTCAGGATACAAAATCAATGTGCAAAAATCACAGGCATTCCTATACACTAATAATAGAAAAGCAGAGAGCCATATCATGAGTGAACTCTCATTCACAATAGCTACAAAGAAAATAAAATACCTAGAAATCCAACTTACAAGAGATGTGAAGGATCCTTTCAAGGAGAAGTGTAAACCACTGCTGAAGGAAATAAGAGCAGACACAAAGGAAAAACATTCCATGCTCATGGATAGGAAGAATCAATACTGTAATAATGGCCATACTCCCCAAAATAATCTATAGATTCAATGCTATTCTCATCAAGCTGCCATTGACTTTCTTTGCAGAATTGTAAAAAACTACTTTAAATGTCATATGAAACCAAAAAAGAGCCTATATAGCCAAGACAATCCTAAGCAAAAAGAACAAAGCTGGAGGCATCACGCTACCTGACTTCAAACTATACTACAAAGCTACAGTAACCAAAACAGCATGATACTGTTACCAAAACAGATATATAGACCAATGCAACAAAACAGAGACCTCAGAAATAACATTTATGTCTTCAACCAACTGATCTTCAACAAACCTGACAAAAGTAAGCAATGGGGAAAGGAGTCCCTATTTAATAAATGGGGTTGGAAAAACTGGCTAGTCAAATGCAGAAAACAGAAACTGGATCCCTTCCTTACACATTATACAAAAATTAATTCAAGATGGATTAAAGATTTAAACATAAGACCAAAAACCATAAAAACCCTAGAAGAAAACCTAGGCAGTATCTTTCAGGACATAGGCATGGGCAAAAATTTCATAACTAAAACACCAAAAGCAAAGGCAACAAAAGCCAAAATTGACCAATGGGATCTAATCAAACCAAAGAGCTTCTGCACAACAAAAGAGACTGTCATCAGAATGAACAGGCAATCTATAGAATGGAAGAAAATTTTTGAAAGCTACCCATTTGACAAAGATCTAATATCCAGAATCTACAAGGAACTTCAACAAATTTACAAGAAAAAATAGCCACATCCAAAAGTGGGTAAAGGATATGAACAGACACCTCTCAAAAGGAGGCATTTATGAGGCCAAGAAACATGTGAAAAAAAGCTCATCATCATTGGTCATTAGAGAAATGCAAATCGAAACTGCAATGAGATACCATCCCACACCATTTAAAATGGCACTTATTAAAAAGTCAGGAAACAACACATGCTGGTGAGGCTGGGGGAAAATAGAAATGCTTTCACACTGTTGGTGGGAGTGTAATTAGTTCAACCATTTTTGAAAACAGTATGGCAATTCCTCAAGGATCTAGAACCAGAAATACCATTTCACCCAGCAATCCCATTACTGGGTATATACCCAAAGGATTATAAATCATTCTACTGTAAAGACGCATGCATACGTATGTTTATTGCAGCACTATTTACAATAGCAAAGACTTGGAACCAACCCAAATGCCCATCAATGATAGCCTGGTTAAAGAAAATGTGGCACATATATACCATGGAATACTATGCAGCCATAAAATAGAATGAGTTAATGTCCTTTGCAGTGACATGGATGAAGCTGAAAGCCATCATTCTCAGCCAACTAACACAGGAACAGAAAACCAAACATCTCATGTTCTCACTCATAAGTTAGAGTTGAACAATGAGAACACATGGACACAGGGAGGGGAACATCACATACCGGGGCCTGTCAGAGGGTGAGGTAAGGGAAGGGAGAGCATTAGGACAAATACCTAATGCATGTGTGGTTTAAAACCTAGATGACAGTTGATAGTTGCAGCAAACCACTATGGCACATGTGTACCCATGCAACAATCCTGCACGTTCTGCACATATATCCCAGAACTTAAAGGGAAAAAAGAAATGAAAATGAAATACCCTTAAGATGGCATGAAAAAAAAAAAAAACAATGAAACTAATACTACATGCATGACAGGACAAGGATCAAATATTCATTCTATAAAAGTTTTTTTCTTCTATGTGATTTGCTACATTTTCATACTGTTTGTGCATTAAGCTTATAGTTAGAAAAACAAAATAATTTAAGCCAATTTAAAAGGATTATGTATTATTCTTACTAAATTGATTTCCTGACCTACCACATCCTTCTTTACTTAGTAGAGATTTTTCTTTGTTAGTTTTAGCATTTTATCTAAACCTAGTATCTGCTCCATTATTAAACTGCTTGATGTGACATTGTATTTAACTACCTAAAGACACTTGCATACTTAGAAATTCTCTTTTCAAAATGGAAGACACTGAGATTGTACAGTTATTTCAGTCTGGCTGCTCAATGTCACATTTATGAAGATTTCAGCACTACTTTTTATGAATATGTCCTGGCCTGCTAAAATAGCTAGGCAAATTTTTCTTGATATTTGAGATGATGACATGCTTTCAGCTCTTCTGGTTTAGGTGAAAAAGTAAAGAACAATAGAAAAAGCATAGCTATTATCCTGTTGCCTGTATGCGCACACGCACACGCATTACATATGTAAAATATTTTTCTCTTTTTTGTGTTTAATATGTTACAACCTTGGAGAATTGAACGTATTCTTTTCCTGTCTTGTCAGTGTCTAGTTATCCTAGTGTTATTACAGTGAATAACACTTAAGTCACTAGTCTATTGAAATCATTGTTCAACATAGTCTTAACAAATCCTTGAAAAATAGTGACCTTAATCATTGGATGAATTGCTAACTTTAAACTCAAAGTGTTTTCATAAGAACACTTGTTGGGTTTGTTCAGTGTTCTGCCTTTCACATCACTGGCATCTTAACTTTCTACAATTGGAAATAATGTGGGTAGTTGATGCATTGCCCTTGTCACCTCTATCCACATTGAGGTTTTTCTTCTCTTGTTATCATTTGTCTTCATTCTTCAAGACAGTTCTTTATCCAAGTAGCTGTCTTTCACTTCTCTCCATAACGATTGACCTTGTAGATTTAGTTTTCTATCTGGTCATTTAGGAAACGATTTGTACTGTAGGAAAATTATGTCCCCAATTTTCTCTGACAACTGTATTATTTTATCAAGCAAAGCACTATCAGGTTTGTCAGATGTGCCTGTCTTCCTGTGATGCAGGCTGATTTTCTTTAAACAATTTATCACTCTCTGACTGATCTGTTTTCTCAACTCTGATCAGCATTTCCTGTTATTTTCAGTGTACCTAAATTCTGACAGAAAATAAAGCTTTCCATTTCTTTTTTAATGAAAATACTAGATTTTTCTCAAATAATATATTTCTCATATCTTTTGAATTTGTTATTGGAAAAACTCTATGTTTTGTTGGCAAAGGACTTCAGAGTGGATAACACAGTTTTACGTGCATTATCTCATTGAGATTTACACTTTTTACATGGGTTACAAGACAGTAGTAAAAGAGGCCTTCGGTTTTGTTAAAAGATGATTTTCAAAAAAAGTCAAAATAATTTTCAGGAAAACATATGTAAAATGAACCCACATTAAAATTTTATTTAATTTAATGAAGAGATCACTCTTACATTTTGGTTAACTTAAACACTTATATTTGATTCAAAAGAGTAACCAAAAGGTAGAAACACTTATAGATTAGGAATATTGAAATGAATATGTATATAAGGGCAAAGTTGAGTTTTCCACAAAGTGGAAGAGAAAATTTGAACCTCAACTAGAATCAGCAGAATTTGCATGTTAACCGGCTACGTACAAATTAGTTATAAAAGAGCTCAAAGACAACAAAAGACTAGAATCAGATAACTCAGAAGCGTGAGCTGTAGGTTATTCAAAAAAATGTTTTTCCTACAGTTTTTATGAATTAAAAAGTTGTTCTACAGTTTTTAGAAATTAAATAGCAATGCTTGATAATAATAGTAACTTTCAATTACAGGCATATAGATATTAATCAAAACAACTACTAATATAGAGTGAACTAAATTTATTGTAAGTTTTTACGTCCAAATAAGGTATAAAGCAGCCTGTAAGTTTTACTATATTTTTTTCATTAACAGAATTCATGTCAACAGTGTGAGTCTAGAAAATGCTCAAGTTAAGAGCTTTATAAATCATATACTCTGGCATCCTAATGTGTTCCAAATGGGCAAACAGGAGGGCCATGAGAAATTGGTCCCCAGAATCTACAGGACACCCTGGTAGAGCCTGGGTGCAGGCGAAGATAGTAGGCTTGTCACCACTAATAACAAGCAATCTACTTTGGGAATCAGAGTGACTCAAAAGAAGCACAATCTGAGGTTGCATCCCACGGACCTTGCAGGTGATGCATACAATAGAAAGACCCAAAACTTGATGTTGTGTGCCTGTGGCTAAGAACTTGCACAATCCCTGCATCCTTTTCAGCAAATAGTTGCGACACTTGACTTTACCCTTTATAAGTAAGAGGCCTATGGAGCTGTGGAGGAGGCGCTGGGGCCCAGGTGCCTAGGCAGTACAGTATGGATCTAAAGGTACAGAGGGTAGGAGTTGGGGATAGAGGTGGGTAGATAGAAGGGTTAAAACAAATGGTGACCTAAGGTCTGTACCTTCGTATATGTAAGATTTCTCTTCATTTGCAGCTATTATATTTTTAAGTGATATACAGTTTAGCATCATGATGATTTCCTTATTACAACATACTCATTGTCCCTTGTTAATTGTAAAGTTTGGATTTGTAAAAGTTTGATTTGATTGGAAAATACTTCAAGTCACATAAAACATTCAAATATGCCCTAGGTATAGAAGAAAAAGGTAAAAGCTGTGAGTTGTGTGAATATAATTACAAATACTTTACATGGTTCAAAAATATTTCTTGTCAATAGGAATTGCTAAGTCACTTCACTGATATATGTCCACTTCATGTGACATTATTAGATCTGATTCTTGGATCAATGAGGGTCTGATACATATAATCATCTATCCTGAAAACCTATTACTTTTACTAGTATATACCATGGAATTATAGTGAAGAGTATAGACAGAATCTTTCTTCTATAATTTATCTCTGTGTGACCCTGGGCGACGCATTTAATATTTATAAGACAGATTTCTCATATGTAAAGTGAGAATTAAAATAATACCTGCTTTATAAATTTGTTATGACAATTGAATAAGTAATCCATGTAAAGCACAAAGTAAAGCTTGAAAAACTCTTTGCTCTATGAATTAGGTATTTCATTTACTTACCTATTTTGTAAATCTCATCTGCTTCAGGGACATGAAGGAGAAGATAGCATTTTAAGGACTCCTTTGAAAGGACACCTTTTAATCTCTCTCCTAATGGGTACCCCATTACACTTAGGTGAGTAGTTGATATGAAGACAGACAAAATTAAGATTAAAAAATGTTTGAACAGCTATTTGACAATAATGATATGTAATACACTCACTATATTTAAAAAACACACTCTGTAATAAATTGCCAAAATGTTTATTATGAATAATAAAAAGTAGCAGAGGCACTGATCAATTCTTATCACTACCAAGTCTTTATGAAGAGGGAAATGACAAATTTCTGAAATTCCTTCACTTCTAATGTTTCAAAATTGAGCTTTAAAAAAAAGTTTTGACTGGGTGATGTGGCTCACACCCATAATCCCAGCACTTTGGGAAGATGAGGCAGGAAAATCTCTTGACCTCAGGAGTACAAGTTTACAGTGAGCTGTGATCATGCTACCATACTCCAGCTTGGAGGTATACTATTAACTGTTAACTGTAAGGGCTGTTTATACAGCAGATCTCTAAAACTCATTTATCCAGCGTAACTGAGACTTTATACCCTTTGAATAACAACCCCTCATTTTTCCCACTTGCCAGACCCTGCAACTACTATTGTATTCTTTGCTTCAATGAGTTTGACTATTTTAAATACCACATATAAGTAGAATCAAGCAATATTAAGTGTGGGCAAGGTGAGGTAGCAGAGAAATTGGAACTCTTGTAGAATGTTGGTAGTGGGAATGTAAAATGGTGACAGTTCCTCAAAACATTTAAAATAAAATGACTATATATTCCAGCAATCCCACTTCTAGGTATCTATCTGAAATAATTAAGATTTGGACTGAAAGAGATAATCTGCACTTCCGTATCCGTTCCAGAACTATTCACAATAGCCAAGATTTAGAAACAAACCAACTGTCCATCGGCTGATCAATGGATAAAAGAAAATGTGGTATATACATACAATGAATTTTATTCAGTTTTTAAAAAGAAGGAAACCCAGTCATTTGCCACAGCATGGATGAACCTGAAGGACATTTGCTAAATAAACTGAGCTTGGAAAAGATACATTTCTTCTGCCTAAATAACAATGGAACCGTGAAACCTCTAAATCCTCTAAGGGAGTTCAGTCCACCTTCATCCTCCATTCATTTTACAAGGTGGTGAAAAGGGACCTGCTTAACTGTCAGACATGGAACATTGTTCAGAAAGACATTTGCTTTAGCCTTATGCCTTTGAAACACTGAAGGATCCCCAAACTCATTGTCAAAGGAAAAAAAAACAGAAAGGGAGGTTATACTGTGTTTCCCACTGTTAAAACATTTCCCAAATAAAATATTAAGCACTTGAGTGTCATTATGGATTAATCTTTAATGACATTTTTCTGAGCACTGTGATGACCTGGAATGAATCTGTAATAACATGGCCTGGGGATCCCATAGGCATGGGACCTTTGATATCTACACAAGATTCACAACCAGAGGATGGTCCCAAGGGGTCTATCAAAATATCCATTACAGCAATTATTTGATACCCAATGTAATACTGCATTTTTAACAAACAATGTCCAGTGTATTTGTGTTTCCCATGAGATCTGTGTCCACACTTTTAGAAAGTAGACTTTAATACCGTGAATTGAACCAACAGTCTTTATTTGCAATCCTGTTATCCATTTGAAACTCACACGGAAAGCTTCTCACACAGGGGTGAAATATACTTTTGTATTTCCTTTAATCTTCGTTGATTTTTATTTAAAATGTCTTCATGTCTGCCCTTAACGATTTTCATTATTCTATGCACTTTTTTTGAGCTTTCAAATTTGATATTTTAATGAATCGCAACTGTTCTTAAGACAGTCTCATTACTTAACATTTTTTGCATCAATATAAATGACTTACATGCTGCTGCTCTTTTGAATTTGGTCTATTTCCTAGGTGGCATTCATAACTCATGGCCACGTACTTGCTTCTTAATGAAATATTTTCATTTTTACTTTACTTCCAAAATTAAATGTTTTCATGTTTACTTTATTTCTTGCAACCCACATGCTCTTTTCTTCTTTTAGCTTATTCACCTTATTATGTTTTTATGATTTGCCATGTGGTTGTCATAAAGTTCAATTTCTTTACTTTCTTAATTTTGCTAGTAATTTACCACTTAATTCAAACATATCTTGAGCAGTTATGGTCACATATACCTAACTTAGCTTTATATTTTTTCTTCTCGTATCTGAGCAAGTTAAAAACAACTAAGATTTTCTTAATTCCATGAGAAAGAAACATTTAGGAAATGTGTATAATTATCACCATATTAGTTTGCATGCCAAAGAAGTGAGAGCTTTGAGTATGAAAACTATAATCATAAAGATACAGAAATAATATTTAAAACATATGAATTCCATTTCTCAGACTTTGAGATTAGAATGCTTCATTTGTATAGAGTTTTGTATATAAAGATTGCCCTATCAAACTCAATTTTATTGTTTAAACTCTTTAATTTTTTATGTTTATGTCACTCTTTTTGATGTTTTCTAAACTACTGACACACACACACAAACACATATATTTAACTATAAATATTTACCCTTAAGTTAACTCATCAGTTATTCTGCTTCCATTACATTCTCATATAAATGTGGATCTTGTTTCCATAACTGTGTATTTTTCAGACATGTAAAATGCCCATTCATAACCAGCTTCAATCACTAGGTTGTAGGATAAAACATCTCAAGAAAACACATTATATTAGATGTTCCGTTAAATGTCTACATCTGTGCCTATTATTTTAGGGTAGAAAAATACTTCAATAGAAAGAGGTAATATTCAGTAACTAATATTGTAAGATTTTGGACTTACCTTTACTATTATCTACCAATTCCAAATATGTCTATGACATAAAGCACCTGGAGATGAATATTTAATATGGTTTCAAATTCCCATCAAGGCCACTAAACGACTGACCTAACTAAACTAAGCGAAATACTGACATTTTCTAACAATTGGTCTAGGTTGTATTTGGTATACCTTCATTATCCTTTTTTAAGTTTAGTTTCATATGTATATGTATCTTTTCTTCTAAATTTGAATTGTTACATACTGAGATATAGAAAATACTTAAGAAATATTAGCTGTGGCTTTCTTTTGGAATAGGAGGGACAGAAAATGATTGAAGAAGGTTCTGATATTGGAAACTATTTCAGAAAGATAAATTAAACATGTATTTATGTGTCTAAAACATAAAATGTGGTATAAAATTTCATAATATGTAGGAAAGGTACAATAGTTATTGAAAATAGCTCCACTTGAAAAGTACAAATAAAGAAACTACGCTAGATTAATTTCTTCAAATTGCAAATGTGAAGCTAAATTTATTTTAGCAATAAAGATTTTTATATTATTAATCACTTTGTATTATCTATGTTGTGGCTATATTCTATCCCTTTTGCTAAACAAACTTTTACTGAATACTGAATTTTGGATTAATTGCTTACCAATCAAAACAATTGAAAAGGAATATAATCTATTACATGGAGAGATGAATTAGCTATTTCCTGACACACCATTTTGTGTAGGCATTTTGGAATGCATAATAAATGCCAAGAAAAATAGAAGAGAGAACAAAAAACTACATTTAGTTTCTATATCATGACTTCACAGTGTTAATGCTGCAATTAATTCAGTGTTAATGACAATGAGAGTTTTTTTGGTGTGTTCCTCCCCCCTACATGTGAGAAGCTGGCTAAACTCTTGCAAGATTGGGAGTGAAGGGAATCTATTTCAAAATCAGGCCTTTCCCAGTTATCCAGGCATAAATAGTTCTAGGATCTTCATTATGAAAAAAAACACAGAAACTCAAGTTTTTATGGACTGCAGTGGCTTATGCAATCAGCAGTCGCTAGCCGAGCACGCTTCCCCTATTATTTTGCTGCCCATGGCAACCACCTGTTCTGTCTGGATGATCGAGAGTATAGAAGCATGAAGGAGAGATGTCCTAGCATAGTCTGGGCATTGGGGAATTGGATAGCACCTTCCTTTTGCTGTAATTGAATGCCACATATCTAAATCAGTATGTAACAAATGCACCATTTGAATACCGTGAAGACACAGAAACATCTCTTCACTAGGAGTTTGTCACACATTTTGAAAAGTGGTTACAATGTACAGATACCATTTGCAACAAGATTTTAAAAATAGGTTATTATCAAAGTAATGTTCATATTATGGTGACGCTGACTGGGTGATACAGGCAGGTCACAGGCTTTTGGAACTTTTTTCTGTTTATTTAACTATGCACTCTGGTTAATATAAGAAAATGATAATTCATTTTAAAAATAAAAGACATACTTTTTATTGCTGCTTTCTTGCATCCAAATTATGGTAAATAAACATGATATTCTTCAGTACACTGTAACTATTATCAATAATTTTCTGTATGTATTGCATAGTCATTCTGTGCTTCAGACTTTTTCCAGCTAATATTTAAGAGGATGACAGTATTTCATTTTGACTATATTTCCAACACTCATGATACATATTTATTCATCAAGTATTTAAGTTAAACTAAGACATATGCGGCCAACAGAAACAAATCTGTGACATGTTTTTGAGCATTCACTTAATATTTTTATGGATACAGTGTTAAACCCTAAACAAGTCATCATAAAATGCTTGTGAATTTAGACTGGATATACTGGGAAATGTGCCTTGAGCTGAGAAAGGGATGCTCAGATGCCAAACTGGCTGCTGAGCTAAAAGTGGAAAGCAGTGCTAGGACCATATCTGTCACTGTGGTTTGTTAAATCTCAAATCCCAGGTTTGGACTTTTCTATCCTTCTCCAAGTCAGTAGAATAGAAAGGGAAACATCACCGATGCACTTTTAGTTTTGGTTTTGGTCTTTGTTTTTTACAACGAAAAATTCAGTATAATGAAAAGAGAAGGCCCAGAATCCAGACAGCACTGTTTCATGGGAAGGGCAGTGGGGGACCGAGGTGAGGGTAGAACATGGCAAGTGGACTGTAGCTACACATCTAAATAGCAACTCGTTAGGGTTTAAGGTAACACAGATATGTGCAGCAGAGTATAAATGGATTTAATATCTCAACAATTGACAAAAACATACTTCTTATTCGCTTACTACCAAGGCAAAATGTACATATGTAAGAGTGTTTTTAGGAAATGGTCATGTAAAACACATTTCTTACTGATCTGTAACATCTTCTTTAGTATATCAATGAGCTCAGTAAAATAGCCCCATCTGTTTATCTATCCATCTATCAATCACCTAATCTGTCATCTATCTATCTAACTTCTGATAAAAATTCGATACAATATGTTGGAGGAAAAACTTGTAAAGATGAAGGTTATTTCCAGTACAAGTAGAGTATTCGTGTGTAAAAAATTTTGAAATATATCTTATATTTATCCAGTGGCTATTATAAAATATAGTATGCCAAATGTTTCATATAAACCACCCATTACATTGAGACAACAGTGTCGTGAAATGCGTAACAGTTTTAGAATTTACAAACAAGGAAATTGAGAATAAAAAGGGTCTAGGAAATGTCGTCAAAACTACACGATTAATAGGTATTACCAGTATATATGATGATTTCTTACTCTTTTGTTGTTGTTGTTGTTTGTTGTTTTTTTGAGATGGAGTTTCGCTCTTGTTTCCCAGGCTGGAGTGCAATGGCGTGATCTCGGCTCACTGCAACCTTGCCTCCGGGGTTCAAGTGATTCTCCTGCCTCAGCCTCCCGAGTAGCTGGGATTACAGGCATGTGCCACCACGCCCGGCTAATTTTGTATTTTTAGTAGAGACTGGGCTTCACCCTGTTTGTCAGACTGATCTCGAACTCTCAACCTCAGGTGATACGCCCGCCTTGGCCTCCCAAAGTGCTGGGATTACAGACGTGAGCGACCGTGCCCGGCCCTTCACTCATCCTTTTTCTACTTGATAATGCCCTATCCAGTTTTAAAATGTAGCCATTAGAGAAATTAAAGATTCTTTGGATTGTGAACATACAGATTTAATTTGCTACCCAACACAATTGCTAATATCTATTTCTTTTCTTACAGAAGTTTGTTTTAGGAGACAGAGGAAAGAACTAGTGACTAGGAGGAAGGTGTTAGTGGAACCTCACCACATTATGCAGGAAAAGTGGTGTCGGTGAAAGGAGGCTCTAGGTAATTAAGATGAACTTTATCAATGGACAGAATGCATAGATGGAAAAATAAATTAATGAAAAGGGTCAGAGATATGCATTATAATTAGGAGAAAAAAGGATAAATTTCATTCTTGAAAGGTGTATTCCAATAATACTAAGATTAAAAATCACTTGCAAAATTTTTTAAATTAGGATTTAATAACAGTAATTAAAACGTATTCAGGAATTTGAATGATTTTCAAAAGGAATTGTGAGAGTCTCATATCTGGACTGCTTGTAAATAAACCACAGTTATTTTTCTTCCACCTCTATGAAACACATTATCCATTTGCCTTGACAGAATATACTTAAAACAAAAATTCAAAGACAAAACATGGAAAAAGGAAGGGCATTAAATATCTATGGCAAATAGAACATCATTTTCACATGATTATATGAATTTGCTTTAGAATTATTTGAAAAACATGCAATCAATAGCACTTTTAAGAAGCTGAAAAAGGGAATTTAGAAATTCCTTTTGTTGTTCAAAGGCTGAAGCTCCAGATGTTTGAACTGTAGCCAGTAAGCCCCACCAAACACAAGCTCTCCCTTTCTTTTGCCTGATGTGCTGGTTTCAAAGAGAGAACTTGTATCACTAAATCATGAGTATGGTGAAATGTTGGAATCTCTATTTTGTTATTGCTGAAGTCCAAGTGAAAAAGTGAATTGTCTTAGCTGTAGATATTTTTTACATGCATTAATTTTAGGGAAAAAATAAAGTCTGGCTGGTAAAGAGGAAGAAATGGAAAAGGGGCTTACGGAAGGGCTTTATCATTTGTAAAATAACAAAGTAAAATGATAAACTGAGAATACTGTAAACTAATATGTGTTTTGAAATGGGGGAGGGAAATAGATCATGTGCTCCAAGTACACTGAGGTTCAGATCTTCAAGGATTCACGTTATACCGCGTATTCATTTTCTCACTCAAGATTCCAAGTTATTTTAGAAATTGTTCATGCCTTTGCATAAAAACACTCAAAGTAATTTAAGTAACTGCAGTATTAGTGAAAAATATATGTTGCAGCATATTTTTTATAAACTTCAATAAATCATTTCTTTCTTCCATTCTTAGCTGTGCTGAGCTGACTCTGAATATTAAATCCACTTATGAAGAGGATGACTGATGTCACTTTAGCTCCTGAGAACAGGGCTAGGTAACTTGGGCTCCCTCTGGTGTCAGCCTCGTCCCTTTTTCAGTAGCTAAAAGAAATAGAAAAAAATGATCATCATTTAAAAAAATCAACTTCTGTAATAAAAACTATCATAAAATAGTAAGAATAACATATTTTTATACTATCTCTCATAATGAGTGAGCATGACTTTAAGTTAATTTGAAACAAGGAAATATGTATTCTTAGGATGGATGTTTAATATTCAGAGACTGTGTTTCTTGGAAATAAGAACATAAGATAAAAGTTATTTAGAAATATCCTTTAGTAATTTTGCCATAAAAGTATGTAAACTCCAAAGAAACATGCTGTTTACTGCTAAAAAAATTAAAATACAAAACAAAAACTTAACTGTTTATATTGATATTTAATATTAAGGTGAGCTAATTGGCATCACTATTAACTATATTTAATCAAAATATTAGTACAAAAACCACACCATGTTTAACCATGAATACTTGCACCTTACAAATAAACAAAACTTTCATTTAAGTATAGAGATAATTTTAATAAATGTGAGATAAAATCACTAGTTTTACAAGGTTTATAAACCTTATTAAAGGCTGTTATGCGATTTAGAAAAGTTAAAAAAAAAAGAGAGAGAGGTAACAGTTTAAAACTATAAGGAAAACACACTATTTTTGGATACTTTACCTTGTTTATTTCATTAAACTCTATGATCTGAATGTGTCTTAGAATTTACAATCCAGGAGGCCGGGCATGGTGGCTCACGCCTATAATCCCAGTACTTTGGCAGGCTGAGGTGGGTGGATCATGAGGTCAGGAGTTCAAGATCGGCCTGACTAATATGGTGAAACCCCGTCTCTACTAAAAATACAAAAATTAGCTGGGCGTGGCACGCCTGTAGTCCTAGCTACTGGGAGGCGGAGGTTGCAGTGAGCTGAGATGGCACCATTGCACTCCAGCCTGGGCGCCAGAGTGAGACTTCGTCTCAAAAAAAAAAAAAAAAGAGAATTTACAAACACGGAAATGTGTTTAAATTTAAATTTACATGCCTTTGTTATATTCATGCTATGGAATTAGTTCTGAACATTTCAACAGCAATTTCTATTCAAAGACTTAGGCATGGAAATCCTTTTACTCAATATTTATTTTTATTATTTTTCATACTGCCAAATTGTAGAATATAAAGTTTCATTACTTTCACTGTTTCCATAAACCATATTACTATGCATTTAATATTCAATAAATGTTTATTATTTATATTTAAAAGGTATATATTATTATGAGTCTCTGCTTTGTGTATACTTATATAATTACTTATGTATAAATATACACACACATATAAATATAAATTACATATAGCTATATGCTTATTTAAATGACATGTTTATATAAATTAGTTACATTTATACAAATTATAATTATATAACTATATACATTATAAATATTTGTATAAATTATATATGAGATAAATAAAATAATACTAGCCACTGAAATTTACTTATATGTGTTTATCATCCAGGTGGTGTTATTTTTAAAGTAAATAAAATTAAATAAAATATTTTACAGAACAGAATTTAATTATTTAAATACAAAGTATAATTGTCTAGAACGAATATAATTATCTTTTGAGAATCAGGCCATCATTAGCACACATATACTCCAACTTGAAAGTAGAAAATAAATTTATAGAATACAAAAAAGAAAACACAGAAAAGATAATGATTAGAACATGACCAAGTGCATGATGAAGAAATAAGTAAATAATTTTGAAACATTTTACCCAGAGACAAGACATGCTAGCATAGGGGTAGTTTCATAATGGTTCATTTATTTATTTATTTATTCATTCATTCATTCATCAGTTTTAAAATATGTATTGAGCACCTATTATGCAATACACATATTTTCTGTTACTACAAGATTTTATAATGTTATCTAATTCATTGCATGCTGATGGAAAGGAGGAATGAAACGTTCATTTTATTTCTCAAGAAAGAAAACAAACAAAAAGCGGAAATATATTTTAAAAAGTAAAATATATCTGTTAGTATAGGTATGTAAGCAGTGCTTTAGTTCTGCCTGGTGTAGTTAAATCTAGAAAGCTTAATCAGGCAGGAACTGTTACTGGGTTAAAACAGATATGAAAACAAATTCAGGATCAGTACAGACATGGGAACAAGTTTAGGATTTGGCAAGAATGAGAAGGTCACAGTTGGCAATTGTGACACACAACCAGCATCGGGGAGCTGGGTATCAAGTGTGCATTCTACTGAAAGGTAAGAAAGGGTGATGTTAGATCATTAAGAACTGCAGGCTTCCTAATAGCCTTGAGCTAAAACACAGCTGCAGGCTACCTGTGTAGATTTTAGTAATAAAGAAGAATTATTTTCTTTCTTTGTTTCACAGATATTAATTTCCTAGACATGGAGATAGAGTTTAGAGGCAAGAAATCAGCCTAAAGGACAGAGTGGAGTAGTGCATAGCCTTTTGAGTGAAAAAAAAAAAAAAAAAAAAAAGGTATTCAGTTACTGAGATTGGAGCACAGATTAATGCAGAGAAAGTAGCAAGTTAACTTGGAACTTGACAATGCCCCCTATCTTACTATTAGCTACAGCATCTCATTATCTTCCTCTGTATTTAGGAATGGAGACTGATCAGAAAGGTATAGATCCAAAGGCAGAAGGGAAGGGAAGTGGGGAGGGTGTTGACAGATGTGGGGTATTAGACATACATTGCAAATTTCAGGTTTTTATTAAGATACAATGGGGAGAATATCTCAGTATATTAGTAGTTCACAAATTATTCTCACCTATTGCTATCTGACTTGCACTTTGCAAGTATTCAAATATTTTGTCCCCAGTGAACTTTTCATTTGTGACTTTCCCATTTTGTCGTGGTGGTAGATGTAATCTGAATGTCTTTCTACAAAACTATAGCAAACTACCTAACTAGATTGATAAATAGATATAAATTGATTAATCAGGGACATGCAACGTATTCATATGTGTATGTACAGGTATACTTATAAGTGAATACATTCTATTAATATTTCATAATTATATAATAATGGAAAATTTACTTCATTATCATATTAAAAATATAGAAAGCTTTTCTGAAAAAAGGGTCAAGCATACCCAAAAGTTTGATCATATAGGAATAACCCAGCATCCTCTAACCAAGGTTTGGAAAAATTTAAAATTAAAAAAAAAAAAACAATAACAACACAGGAAAAAAACAAAATCTGAACTTGTGCTAATTCTTACTAAGTATACCTGGCCAAGACAGGAATCTAAAGAGTTATAGTTAATGTTATTATAGTTTATTGTTGTTTTAAGAAACTCGGTTGACAAAAAACAAAAGGGATGTCTTTGTTTCCTTTGAAAATACGGTGTATTATCTCTGGAA
>NW_012103476.1:2126970-2129560 GCF_000951045.1 Mandrillus leucophaeus
TGACTCCAGCCACCATGTTTCTACAGGGATAGCAGCGCGTATTTGCAAAGAGGAACTTTTTTTTTTTCGAGATGGAGTCTCGCTCTGTTGCCCAGTTTGAATAACTATGGACAGAGATAAGTTCAATTTTTTTCCTTTTATTTTTAGTCGACACATAATAATTTTAATTATTTATGGGATACAGAGTGATATTTCAATGCATGTATACAATGTGTAATGATCAAATAAGGGTAATTAGCATATACATCACCTCAAACATTTATCATTTCTTTGTGTTGGGAATAATCAAAAATTTTCCTCTAGGTTTAGAAGAACCTACAATACACAACAGATTATTTTTAACTATATTTACCCTACAGTGGTATGGACACCAGAACTTATTTCTTTTATCTAGCTATAATTTTGTATTCTCCCTATTGAATCTCTCATCCACCATTCCCAACCTCTAATAACCATAATTTTATTCTCTCCTTCTATAAGCTCAACTTCTTTTTTTTTTTTTTGAGGCGGAGTCTCGCTCTGTCGCCCAGGCTGGAGTGCAGTGGCGCGATCTCGGCTCACAGCAAGCTCCGCCTCCCGGGTTCCCGCCATTCTCCTGCCTCAGCCTCCCAAGTAGCTGGGACTACAGGCGCCGCCACCACGCCTGGCTAATTTTGTTTTTGTATTTTTAGTAGAGACGGGGTTTCACCATGTTAGCCAGGATGGTCTGGATCTCCTGACCTCGTGATCTGCCCGCCTCGGCCTCCCAAAGGCCAGTAATTTGCCAGTAATTTTTTTTTTTAAGATTTGTGCATCTGTGCTCATCAGGCATGTTGGCCTACAATTTTCTTTTCTATGTGTTTCCTTATCTGGTTTTGGTATCGAGATAATGCTGGATTTGCAGAATAAATTAGAAATACAAATTCTCTCTTCTTTAATTTTTTGGGGTAGTTTTAGAAGAAATCAAGTTAGTTTTTTAAATGTTGATAGAACTCAGCAGGAAAGCCATGCCATCTTGTCCAGGGTTTTCTTTGTTGAAAGAATTATTATCACTGATTCAATCTCATCACTCACATAATAATCTGGTCAAGTTTTCTATTCCTTTTTGGCTCAGTTCTTATAGGTTATATGTGTCCAGGAATTTTTCCATTTCCTCTAGGTTTTCCAATTGTTTGTGTATAGTTTTTCATAATAATCTTTAATAATTATTTTTATTCCTGTAGTATCAGTTGTAATGTCTTCTTCTCCATTTCTGATTTTATTTGGGTCTTCTCTCTTTTTTTCCTTAGTGTATATAATTGTTTGCCAATTTTGTTTATCTTTCCAAAAACTTACTATGTTATTAATCTTTTATATGATTTTTATATCTCTTTCCTTTAATTCAGCTCTTAGCTTTATTCTCTCTTTCCTTCTACTAACTTTGGGTTTGATTTTTTTTTTGCTTTGCTAGTTCATTGTTGTGCATCATTAGGTTGTTTATTTGAAATCTTTCTACTTTTTTGATGTATTTATTATTATGAATTGCTTCTGCTGAATCCTATAGGGTTTTGTATGTCATCTTGCTGTTTGCATTTGTTTTTAAGAGATTTTAAAATTTTATTACTAAATTCTGTATAGACCCCATTGGTTGTTCAGAGCATGTTATTTAATTTCCATGTATTTGTACAGTTCACAAAGTTCCTCTGTTTATTGATTTCTAGTTTTATTTCACTGTGGTCAGATAATATACTTGATATGATTTCAATCATTAAAAATTTTTTTTGAGACTTGTTTTGTAGCCTAACATCTGGTCTATCTAGAGAATATTTCATGTGATGAGAAATAAATATATTGTGTAGCTGTTGGATGAAGTGTTCTGTGAATGTCTGTTAGGTCCATGTGGTCCACAGTGTGGTTTAACTGATGTTTCTTTGTGGATTTTCTATCTAAATGATCTGTCCAATGCTGAAAGTGGAGTATTGAAGTTCCCAACTGTTATTATGTGGTTTTCTATCTTTAGGTCTAATAATATTTGCTTTATATAATCTGGGTGCTCCAGTATTGGATGCTTGTATATTACCATTGTTATATCCTCCAGCTGGATGGATTTCCATATTATTATATAATAAACTTTATTGTGTCCATTTATGTTTTTTGACTTCTACACATTTTTGGTTTTTGTTTGCATGGATTATCTTTCTGTATCCCTTTACTTTTAGTCTATGTGTGTCTTTACAGATGTTTCTTGTAGGCAGCATACAGTTGGGTCTTTTTTAAATTTATTCAGCAAATCCATGTATTTTAATTGAAGAACTGATACTGATTATATTCAAGATTGTTATCGATAGACAAGAGCTCACTCCTGTCAT
This sequence comes from Mandrillus leucophaeus, assembly GCF_000951045.1. Taxonomy (NCBI): domain Eukaryota; kingdom Metazoa; phylum Chordata; class Mammalia; order Primates; family Cercopithecidae; genus Mandrillus; species Mandrillus leucophaeus. The sequence goes on from NW_012103476.1 coordinate 2,129,298, forward strand.
TTTGTTAATCGTTTTATATATCTTTTGTTCTTTTCTTCTTCTCTTCTCTTATTGTTTACCTTTATGGTCTGGTGGCTTTCTTTAGTGATAACATTTGATTCCTTCCTCTCTCATTTGTGCATCTGCTCTGCAAATGTATTTTGTAATTTGTGTGTTTTCAACATGGTAGACATCGTTCTTTCACTTCCAGATGTAAGATTCCCTTAAGAATTTCTTTCTTTTTAATTTATTTATTATACTTTAAGTTCTAGGGTACATGTGCA
>NW_012103476.1:2130025-2137271 GCF_000951045.1 Mandrillus leucophaeus
TCCCACCAACAGTGTAAAAGTGTTCCTATTTCTCCACATCCTCTCTAGCACCTGTTGTTTCCTGACTTTTTAATGATTGCCATTCTAACTGGTGTGAAATGGTATCTCATTGTGGTTTTGATTTGCATTTCTCTGATGGCTGGTGATGATGAGCAACCCTTAAGAATTTCTTATAGGGCTGTTCTAGTGGTGATAAATTTTCCTAGTTTTTGCTTATCTGGGAAAGAATTTTTCCTCTTTCATTTCTGAAGGATAGTTTTGTGAGATATAGAATTCTTGACTGGCAATTTTTTTTGAACTTTGAATATATCATCCTATTTTCTCCTGGATGATGAGGTTTCTGCTGAGAAGTATGCTATTAGTCTCATAGTGATTCCTTTAACGTTTGATTTGATGTTATTCTCTTGCTGTTTTTATAATTCTCTTTTCACTTTTACTTTTCAAAGCTTAAGTATGATGGGCCTTTTTTGTTTGTTTGTTTGTTTTTGTTTGTTTGTTTTTACTGAGACAGAGTCTCACTCTGTCATCTAGGCTGGAGTGCTCTGGCACACTCTCAGCTTACTGCATCCTCTGCCTTCCGGGTTCACGCTATTCTCATGCCTCAGCCTCCCAAGTAGCTGGGATTACAGGCATGTGCCACCATGCCTGGCTAATGTGTGTGTGTGTGTGTGTGAGAGAGAGAGTGTGTGTGTGTGTGTGTTTAGTAGAGATGGGAGACAGGGTTTCACCATGTTGCCCAGGTTGGTCTCGAACCCCTGAGTTCAGGTGATCCACCTGCCTTGGCCTTCCAAAATGCTCATATTACAGGCGTAAGTCACTGCACCTAGCCTGAAGTGCCTTTAAAAGATCTTTTTAGGTGGAAAATATTTGATGAATTTTTAAGGTTTCTTTACCTGAACATCTGCTTTTTTTCCCCAAGACTTGGGAAGATTTTTAGCTATTATTTCATTAAATAAGTTGACTATGACTTTTTCAATCCAGTCTCTTCACTTTCTGAGATTCCCAAAATGCCCACTTAATGGTGTCTCACATGTCATATACAGTTTCTGCATTCTTTTTCTCCTTTTCTCTCTTTCCCTCTCTCCCCTCCCTCCCTCCCTCCCTCTCTTTCTCTCTCTCTTTCTTTCTTTCTTGCCTGACTAGATTATTTCAAAACACCTGTCTTCAAGTTCCCAAAATCTTTTCTGCTTGTTCTACTCTGTTGTTGAAACTACACTTGTATTTTTTTTTATTTTATTCATTAAATTATTTAGTTCCAATATTTCTGTTGGTCCCTTTATATGATATATATTTTATATATATATATCTTTATCAAGGTTCTAACTCATGTCATGATCATTTTCCTAACTTCTTTGTATTGTCTGTGTGTGTTTTCTTTATTGTATTGCATATCCTTAAGATCATCATTTTGAATTTCTTTTCACGCATTTTATATCTGTTCCTCTCTTTGGGGTCTCTTTTAGGAGAGTTATTGTGTTCCATTGGAGAAGTCATGTTTCTTTGATTTTTCATGCATATTGTGTCTCTTTGCTGATATATGTGCATCTGGTGTAATCACTGCTTACTTTAATGTTATGGAGTCACCTTCATAGAAGAAGACCTTTTCTGTAGATATATCTATAACATTAGTTTGGTAAGGTGCCTAACTTTGTTTTGGGTGGGCACGGTACTGTAGTATTTATATTATTTCTTCAATTGTAATCAATGTCAGCAGTGTCTTTAAGTTTTTTAGTGGCTTAGGTTGTAGTTGTTTGTGGAATGGTGGGGCAGTTTTGTTGGTGATAGAGATGCTGGGTGGGTGGATCCTTGAGCCCCTGGGAGGCATTTGATATTTCTGTTGCTTGAGAGGGTGGGGCCAATGTCAGTGGCAACGGCTTCAATCAGGTGGCTCTGATTCTTGGAAACATGTGCTTTGGCTCCCTATGTCCTGGGGGTAGCCTCCTTAATGCACTAGACCACCTGTTGCCTGGTGTGTAGGGCCATGCATCAACTGGAATGCCAGGGACTCAGCTGCATCAACCGGTCTAGCTGGTATAGCAGTGCAGTAGAGGGCCTCAGGAATGTGGAGATGCAGGGGCTATTGAGCCAACGGGCTCAATATGGAGATGAGGGGCTATTGAGCCAAGGCAGAGTGTAATGTCTGGTGGCTCTACTCTCAAAATGGTGCTATGCTGCAGCAGCCTGGGTCTTGGGGGTGGGGAAGACTTTCCTTTATAAGACAATATGGTCATGTGCACTCCAGTCAGCTCTGTATACTAGACTGAGGGTCTGTGAGGGCTGAGAGGATTATCTGTAGCCAGGATTGCAGGCATTTGTGGTAGAAATGTAGATGCTAGGGATCTCCAACTCAACTTTTCTTCTCAGTGAGGTGTTGCTCTTGGCTCTGAGCCTATCTTAGCTGTCTGCTTCACCTTCTTCTTTCTGCTGCCATTGTGAGCTTCTGTCCTTCACAGAGTCTGTGCCACTTTGCTGAGTGTTATTGTTCTCCTTTATTCTCTATTTTACTTGTGGTTATTTGGGTCCTTCTTTGTGAAGGAGGAAAGTGTTGGGTGCCTCTAGTTAGCCATCTTGATGGCACAGAGCTTTCTGATTTTACCTGTGGCAGAAAAATGTTTTATTACTTTTGATTTGGGACAAGGTAGCATAGTGAAAAAGTCGCCTGTCAATCTACGCATGACTTTAGGCATGTCACTTAGTATCTCTGCACTTCAGTTTGAAGCCTCTGTTCTTGGATGCGTTCTGAAAATTCTTGCATCTGTGGAATTCTGTGATCCTAGGGCACGCTCTTTAGGTACTTCCTCCCTAGTTTAAAAGGCCAGTATATAACACATGGATTGCTAGAGGGCTGCATCTGCTTTGTGAACATCCATGCCAACTTTCTCAGAAAACATTCCGAAACAGTATGGCATGTGGTCCATGTTCTTTGCTCTTTGATCTGCTCTTCATTTGTTTCAGAATTCACCACTTTATTCTTATCTTTTAGAAACAGAAAATGCACTCAGGAGATACATAGAATTTTCCTGTAGGACAGAATGACTCAAGTACAGCACGATTTTTGTTAAGCTAGTATATTTTCAATAATTCCTAGAAATAATAAATAGTTTCACTGCAGAACTGCATATTTTACTACTACTAAACTGATTAATGTGGATTATTATTCAACGCTTACTGAAATTCCAACTGTGTACCAGGTGCTGTCAGAACACAAAGTTAGTCACATATCCTACACAGTGGGCAAAATATCCATCTTAATTACACAAGTACTTTCAATCAGCACAAACACTGACAGCCTTCACAAACACAGTAATCATTTCTCATCATGAATGACGTTTGTAAGATAATGGTATGTAGCAACATAGCTTATTATCAGTTTATTCTCTCGGTTTATTATCACACAAAATTTATTTATAATTGCTTTTAAAGAATATTCGAACAAAGTACCAATAATATATTTGGGGGACATTTTCAAACTGTTTTTAGAATTTGAATACAATAAATAATATAGTTGGACACTGTAATGTAATTTATGCTAGTGTCTCTTTAATTGTGTTTGCAATAATCACAGGGAAGTATTCTGTTTGGATAATTACTTCACTGGGTGAAGGTCAGCAGTTTGGCTCATGAGCACTTCAGAAAATCACTCAAAATGTTGCAGGAAGAGAATTTCCTACAAATACCCAGATCAAAAAAAAAAAAAAAAAATTCAATTAAGTGCTTCTTTTATACTGTTTCCACCAGAATATGTTAAAGATTTCCTCCAACTATTTATTCTCCTTTAGGTTGTGCATAAGAGCATCACTGTTAGTAAAGAGAGAGCCAATTATTTTTTTAATGTGTTCAATGTATTATGTCATACACTTTTAGAAATTATAAATGCTATGACTTAGGAGAAATTAAATATATGCTGAATAAATGCATAATAAAGATACACTATCATTAATACTTATTTAACAGTATACTGGTTATTATTATTTATTTGTAAGTTGTTGACATTCTTCTTAATTGTTTACATCCAAAAATAATTTTTCTAAAATGATTACTTATGTCACTTAACACAATATGTACACATATTCCATTTTGTGCGCAAAGCTATAAATGTTGCAATGAGAATATAACAAAATATGTAAGGGGGGTATTTACCTTTATCAGGGAACTTATAAGCATACTGTCTCCCTTTGTGTATGTGCACGTGTGTGTGTGTATGTGTGTGTATGTGTGTATGTAAGTCATAATTAATGTCTCTAAACGTTATGACTGTCAGAGATAAGCAAACTAATATTGTGAACTTTTAAAATTTTAAGCTGTCAACCTAGAATTTTTGTTGATGGTTTTTCTCATTTTGGCCTCTAAGTACATTGTATTAGTCTGGTCTCACGCTGCTAACAAAGACATACCTGAGACTGGGAAATGTGTAAAGAAAAGAAGTTTAATTGACTCACAGTTTTGCATGACTGGTGAGGTCTCAGGAAAATTACAATTATAGTGGAAGGGGAAGCAAACATGTCTTTCCTCATGTGGTGACAGGAGAGAGAATGAGAGCAGTGCGAAGGAGGACGCCCCTTAGAAAACCATCAGATCTCGTGAGAACTCACTCACTGTCTCCAGAACAGTATATGGAAACTGCCCCTGTGATTTAATTATCTACACCTGGTCCCACCCTTGACATATATGGATTATTGCAATTGAAGATGAGATTTTTGGTAGGGGCACAGCTAAACCATATCATACATCAAAATTGTAATCTGTGGGAAAATTTTTAATTTTTTTCTACATTTTCCTTTTTAAAAACATCTTTGTTTTCCTAAGAACATTCAGGAAGTAGCTTATGATTGCGTTATAGTTAAAAGAGATGTTTTAAACTGATTGAAATAAAGGCCCTTGCACTCAGGGATGCCTGGGTCCAAATTACATCTCTGACACACAGTGGCTCCGTGATTTTACCAAATCTCCTCCACTACATGAGAGTAACAATGCTACTCCTAATGTTGGGAAAAATAACTTGGATGATGTGTTTAAAAGGCTTAAATTAGTACCCAACCCATGTCACCTATTCAAATTTACAAAATTGTTACTGAATGTGGATGTCAGTAAGTTATTTAGATTTAGATATGGCACATAGATTATATTATACTATAAAACATTAATATATTTAATAGAGGTATTCCTTCTGTGATTATCTTTTACCTATGTCCTTTTTTCTCATTTGTATTAGAGCCATCATAATAAGAGTTTAGTCACTTTAATTACAGGCAATTCAAATTTAAATTTTACTTTCAGTTGGTATCTATTAAGCACCCACAATCAATAAAGTGATTTTACACGTTACAAACAAAACCAAAACAGGGTCTATTTAATAGAAGTGATAGCACCTTGCTTTCTGAACTACCTAATAGCAGAAAACATATCTCTTCTCTTTTCTCTTTTTGCATTATGCTTAAAGAGTTGGTTACAGCCAATTACCTATTATTTATTGAGCATCTATTTGTTGACCAGGCACCTTTAGAAAAAATTCACCTAGTTCTTTGGGGTTTTTAGCCAATAAATTGTCAAAGCCTGTGATGACTTGGCTCAGTTTTACACTTTTAAATAAGATTTTGGCATTTGTAGCTATAGTCACTCTAGTAATTAGAGATGAAAGCTGAATTAAGAAGATAAGAATCTATTAATATATAATAATGGCATCAGGGTTACCAATAAATAAAACTGTTCTTCTAAATTATTAGCATAGAATTTAACTTAAAAAAATGTCTTCACAGGCAATATTCTCACACTTCATTTAGGACATAAATTATAGAATTGTGTTTTGCAGTGATTGGGAAATTAATCTAACATTTTTTCTTTTTTAAGCATTCTGTAGCAGAAAAATCATTACCCTGAATACAAGTTACAGTTTTCCTACTGAAGCTCTATGAAATTGAGCAGGTCATTTAATCTTTCCCTGGGTTAATTTTTTTCCTTTGTAGCTTTAGAGCCAAACTTAAATGTTATATTTAAAATTTTTCATACTGTACATATGACTAAGTGGCAATAGAGTACCAATGATGATGGTACAGAGAACAAAATTTTAAGCTTCCTACTTTTATTTAATTCTTAGTGAAAGAAAACTTGTGTATAAGGTAATTATAAAAATATTATGACTTTTCATTTTAAAGTAAAAAAAAAGTCTTACAAATCTACATAATGTATTCAGGTAAATGGAGTAAAGATGGAAACATTGGATTGGACAATATTTTGGCCTGTGTAATATTGAATAAGTCTAACTTTACCATACTTAGGAGTTACTGTGATACTTTTTGTTAAAGACATCACCTATAATTTGAAGAAGATGTACTTAAAGGTCAAATTTTCTGAGCATTGATTTTTCTTTCTTGTATGAACAATGAATTTTGAAGTTACATTTTATGACCACTCTTTAATATTGCCATTTGCTAATTTCAAGGTGCATTAGGTATAATTATTCTTTTAATAAAGGCAGCAGTAAAAAGTATATTTGAGTAGCAGGCTTCACTGAAGTTGCCATATTCCTAGTTTCTCCCTACAATATTTTCCATCTCTGCTCTGCAACCAGTATTAACACCATTTTCTCAGTACCATAAGATTTTCAAATACAACTGCTCTATTTCAAGATAAGTTAAAAAACAGACCCTCAAGTGTTTTAAAACAATGTTGCTTTAGCTCTGATAAATCAAATAACTATATGATAAATCAAATAACACAAAGAACTCTGTGATAAATCACATAACTCTTTGATTAATATCAGAATGACCATAACCCTTCATTACAAGTTCTGTAACATAAGTTAGGAGCACTGCTGTGTTCACACTCCTGGGATGCTTGTTGAAGGCAATTCATTAGTGGTACAATAGAAATAGCTATGAGAACAATGAAGGGAATCAGCCCTAAACTAGCATGAAATCCAGAGAGGCATGGTGGTAGGTATGAGTCCTTGTCAAATATCAGAATACATGACTTGAAGTGGCAAGAAAGGGATAAGGTCAAAATCAAAGATGGGAAAGAGAGTATAAAACTGACCTGTAAATATGACATCCTGAAAGGAGATGAGTAACCAAGATACAAAGCCATTAATGGAGTAGAGAAACCAAGAAAGACAATGAAGTTTGGCTCACGCCTGTAATCCCAGCACTTTGGGAGGCCGAGGCGGGCAGGTCACTGAGGTCAGGAGTTCAGGACCAACCTGGTCAACATGGTGAAACCCCGTTTCTGCTAAAAAATACAAAAATTAGCC
>NW_012103476.1:2137481-2138834 GCF_000951045.1 Mandrillus leucophaeus
AGGAAGGAAGGAAGGAAGGAAGGAAGGAAGGAAGGAAGGAAGGAAGGAAGGAAGGAAGGAAGGGAGAGAAATGAGGTTTTAAGTGAGTCTGGAGAAATTCCATCGAGAGATTGCAGGTTCCCATAGATGCCTTCTTTCTAGTTTACCCAGTGCTATGGTTGGAATATTTGTGTCCCACCAAAAGTTGTATATTAAAACTCTATGACCAGAGTGATAATATTCGGAGGTGGGGCCTTTAGGAGATGATGATGTCATGAGGGCAGATCCCTAATGAATGGGATCATTGCTCTTATAAAGAGGCCCCAGCCAGTAGTCCTGTCCCTTCCACCGAGTGAGGACACACCAAGTGAGTATAATTAGAAAGATAAGCCTTTCTGGAAGTTACGTTTGTCTTTATTTTTAGAAATCAGGTAAGACGTTAGTAGTTTTAAAACTACGGTTCATTCTCAGGACTTTCCTTTCCTATCACTGTTTCAAAACCATGCTATTGACAAATATTTGTTTATAAGATTGAGAGGCACTATCCGGTAAGTAGAACTGAGCGGACTAGTCTTCTCGTAAGTTGTTTAGGTTTATACCTAACTAAGACATTTCATATAAATAATATAGGTAAAGGCCCACAAATAGAGGTACTCTAACCCTGGCATTTTTCCCTTTGGGTGCCCCCAGATGATATAATTTGAGAAAACAAACTATCCAAAATTAAATTTCCACATTATTATTGTCTTTATTTAGGTCATAAGAGGTCATATCATAACCTGTATGGGATCAACTTTTGCTCTTAAAAGAGATTATACTGTTCAAAATGTTTCTGAGAAGGCTGGGCACAGTGGCTTATGCCTGTAATCCTAGCACTTTGGGAGGACGAGGGAGGTGGATCACTTGAGGTCCAGAGTTCAAGACCCCAGCCTGGCCAATATGGTAAAACCTGTCTCTACTAAAAATTCAAAAATTAGCTGGGTGTGGTGGCACGCACCTGTAGTCCCAAATACTTGGAAGGCTGAAAAGGAAAATTGCTTGAACCCGGGAGGTGGAGGCTGCAATGAGCCAAGATCGTGCCACTGCACTCCAGACTGGATGACAGAGCAAGACTCCGTCAGAAATATATATACATATATATATACACACACACACACACACACATATATGTGTATATATATGGTCCTACTTTTTTGCAAAACTATTTTCTAGTAGTCTAAGAATGTAATCTATAATATCTTCAAAGCTCTTTGGATAGAGATATTCACACTGTGGTTTATTCATCATAATAATTAAAATTACAGATAAATGCTTAATGTCTTAGTATGTATAAGAATATATATAAAAACTATATGTACGTATATTTTGAATATA
>NW_012103476.1:2141834-2142510 GCF_000951045.1 Mandrillus leucophaeus
GCTTAATGTATAAGTCTAGGAAAATTGTTAAGAATATTAGATTCAGTCCATGTCAGCAAATTAATTCATTAAATTTATGTTTGTAAAAATTACTAGGCAAGGCGTGGTGGCTCATGCCTGTAATCCCAGCATTTTGGGAGGTGGGCAGATCACCTGAGGTCAGGAGTTCAAGACCAGCCTGACCAACATGGAAAAACCCCGTCTCTACTAAAAAATACAAAGTTAGTTGGGCGTGGTGGCTCATGCCTGTAATCCTAGTTACTCAGGAAGCTAAGGCAGGAGAATCACTTGAACTCGGGAGGCAGAAGTTGCAATGAGCTGAGATCACGAGCCATTGCACTCCAACCTGGGCAACAAGAGTAAAACCTGCCTCAAAAATAAATAAATAAATAAATAAATATGTAAAATTTATTCCCTTTACCAAACAAAATATAAAGATGCCAAATAGTATTTCCTTATTATGTAAAGAAAATACATGTTTATATGAAAGACTAGAAGAAAATATGCCAAAGTGTTCAAGAGATAGCCACTGTCTAGTTGATAGGGCATGGACATTCCTAATTTTTTTTATAACTAGCATGCCAGAATTTGAGAAGAGTAAACATTAATTTATAAATAAACAGGCACAGCTATTTAATTTTATTTTTTATTATATTATTTTACATAGCTCAACTAT
>NW_012103476.1:2143195-2148931 GCF_000951045.1 Mandrillus leucophaeus
TCAAATTTATACTTGTATTGGATCTGTTGCCAGTGGTGAAGGATTGTTACCCAGTATGTGATAACTCCCCTCCACATGGAAGGATTTGTGCAGACATCACCTTGGTCGATATTACCTATGGACAAAAATATGGTTCCTGAGTGCTGTGATCAATAATTGGGCAACCTAAATATCACATCATGATCCTTGTCATATCAAATAGGTTCATTGCTATCCATTGCTTGATTCCTTTTTCCTCTCTTACTTTGTCCTGAATATATTCTTGAAATTGTATCAAAGACTGTTTTGTCAACATGTTCTAGGTTTGTTAAGTTTTCTGCTCTGTCCATCATTGTATTTCCCAGGGATGTCTTGGTGAAGAAAAATACAATATCCCCTTAGAGTTAAGAAAATATTATTCTGTGAAGTGGCAAATTATAGGCAGTTATTGCATAATTTCTGAGCGAAGTGAGCAGTTATTTGCCCAGAGGGAGCATGAAGTAGCCATGAAAGAAAATGACCCCATGTATCTTGGAAGAAATTAAAAAGTAAGAATCTGTGACAATGAGGGTGCCTCAGTACCATAAATCTGTCTCTTCCCTTTCTTAGTTTCAAGTAGAAGAGCTAAGAAAGTAAAACATTTTAAAAGAAAGGTGTTAAAATCTAAAATCTATTGTTAAAGTAGCTGCTGTTATATGCTCACAAATAGCCTGGTAAAGGGTCTAAAATGTTGTGTCAAGAAGTTTAAAATTATTTTCAAAGACACACTTATTAGAAAAAAGTGGCATTAATGGAGAGGGGAAGGCAGTAGCAGGACCATCTATTTATAGAGGTTTTAGGCTATCTGTCTATATATACACTGGATATTTTTCTTCCTTTGTGGCAATAAGAAAAGTCAAAACAGGCAATTTTCTAGACAAGTAAATGAATAGTTATAATGGCTTGTGACATCTTAAAAATATAAATGATCACACGGAATGTCCTATTTCTTAATAGTATGATCTTAACACACATGAATTCTGTCAACGGAGAGATTAAACAAACATAACGTCAGAAGTACACAAATAAAAATAATATTTAAATACTATCCACAGCACATCATTCATGCCTAGGCTCTATGTGTACGTTATATATCTGCATGCTTTTTGCAAGAGCGGATTGCAAAAGTAAGAAACAGAATCTCTCTGAGAAGATCATTTCCACATACAATGCGCCTTATCATTTTCTGTCTCTCTGCTACTCCTTTATGTTCATTTTATTGATTCTTTTAAATCAAATTTATCTGCTTTGGGTTAACCATGCATCCAGTCCTGTTGGTATTTCTTACTACTCAGCTTTTCATAGATTCCTGAGTTTTGTTCAACCGGCTCTTGTTTTTATAAATGAAATAACTATCGCCCCAACTATGCCTCTGATACATTTCCTCGGATAGATGAAGAAGTGGATAAATTGTCTTACATGTAAATGATGAGCTACCTAGAGGAGGGAGGATGCGTTTCTATACCTTTTATATCCTACACTGCACATGGCTTACTCATGTTCATAGATTTGGTACATTCAGTAAAGGTATTCAATGTCTACATAATAGAAAGCACTCCTTTCAAACGATGGAGGGGAATAGTGAGAAGCGGCAATTTTTCTACATGGTGTCCTCACATGGTCAATCTATTAAGAAGAAGAACTGACTAAGGCAAATGTCAGGCTGCACATTACTTTGTCACTGCAATGCGAAATAAATGTGCATCTGATGGAGCCCTGGAGAGGCACTTCTACTTTTGGCTAAGAAGCAGTTGAGGCAAGTTTTTTTTTTTGAGTATATGACACTCTGCTATTGAGTCCTTATGGCAACATAAATTTAGGCTAAAAATGGAGAAAACCCTTGAAAGCCTTAGAATTGTCTTAGTTCATTTTGTGCTGCTGTAACAGAACACTACAGACTGGGTAATTTATAAACAATAGAAGCGTATTCGGCTCACAGTTCTGGAGCCTGGGAAGCCCAGGTCGAGGGATTACACCTGGTGAAGGCCTTCTTAGCTGCATCGTTACATAGTGGAAGGAATCACATAAACGACAGAGTATGTTCAAGAGAGTGAGAGATGGAACCCACAACCATAGACCCTTTTATAGTCAGCGTGAATCCATTCATGACAGTGTAGCCCTCTAGACCTAAATACCTCCTATTAGGCCACACTCCCAACGTTGTTGAACTGGGATTTCAGTTTCCAACACATGCTTTTTGATAGACGCATTCAAACGGTAATCCTCATGTGGGCCTCCGATTCACCATCAGGCCTATAGCCCCCGGGATGGAGAGAGCCATCCTAACTTTTTCTGACTATGCATGCCAGGACTTATATTGTGAGAGGCTGTGAATATCAGGTTTGTTAGCATAACTCTCTCCCACCTTGTATTTTACACTCTGTACTTTTTTCAAATTAGACTTCTCTCTGCTCTCCACACATGCTGTGTGGTTTCACGCCCCCAGGCTTTGCTGAAGTTTTTCTCTGCCCTGCCCACGTCCCTACCTATCTAATTTCTCCACTTTCTTCAAAGCTTCATGAATCCTTTCTTAATCTTCTATTCAGAAATGATCCCCTCCTCTTATGTCACAATAGCAGGGCATTTTCACTTTTCTTATGGCATTTTTTAAAAACCTGATTTATATGATTGAATTGTGTACTTATGTATCTTCAACAAGTGACTATTAGCGAATTGAGGGGCAGGATCAATAGCTGTATCACCTTTCTTTATATATTCCTGAGTACCAAGGGTTTGTCTGTTTATCTTTTCCATACACACAGATGCTCTCTCTTTCTCTCTCTCTTCCTCTCCCTGTCTCTCTTACTATCTCTCTCTGTCTCTCTCTCTCACACACACACACACACACACAAACACACACAGAAGTTTGGACACAGAACAGTCTTACGATACAAACTTCTAATCAGAAATTTCATTTGTGTCTTATAGATTATTGCTATCATCTCCCTAACCTCACTCTAAGAAGATTTAATATCTAAATTACCTTACAGGATTCCAGTCAAATTTTCCTCTGCCATGGTTTAACCCATTGCCCGAGACAAAAGCAATTTCACTTTTTTTTTTGTTTGTTTGTTTGTTTGTTTAGACAAAGACTCACTCTGTCACTCAGGCTGGAGTGACGTGGCACAATTTCGGCTCACTGCAACCTCCGCCTCCTGGGTTCAAGTGATTCTTCTGCCTCAGTCTCCTGCCTAGCTGGGACTACAGGTGTGTGCCACCACCCTCCCTCGGCTAATTTTTGTATTATTAGTAGAGACGGGGTTTCACCATATTGGCCAGGCTGGTGTTGAACTCCTGACCTCGTGATCCACCCACCTCAGCCTCCCAAAGTGCTGGGATTACAGGCATGAGCCACTCCCAGCCTGAAAGTAATTTGACTTCTAATAACACAGAGGTGAATTCAGTTGTCAATATTTCCACCTGATTAACCGGTGTGTGTGTATGTGTGTGTATGATAGGCAATTGGCCACTCCCAGTGTCAGGTTGAAAAATTGCAGGTTGTGTGAAGATGCTATCTGACACAGGGAGTATCCTTTTAACTCTCTTCTGTGATTGTGTGTGTGTGTGCGTGTGTGTTGCAGTCATTCTTTGGTATTCACAGGGGGACTGGTTCCAGTACTCTCACAGATCCTTGGGTGCTCAAGTCCCTTATATAAAACAGCATAATATTTGCATATAACCTTCTCCTGCATATTACATCATCTCTGGATTAGGCGTAATACATAATGCAAATGTTTTGTAAATAGTCACGTTGCTGTATTTTTTTTAGTTATGTTATTTTGATTGTATCATTGTTTCATTTTTTAAAGCTATTTTTCATCCATGGTTGGTAGAATCTGAGGATGCAGAACTGTGGACGCAGAAGGCCTACTGGGTAGCATTTATCAGTGCCCAAGAGAAATAAAGAATTGGAATAAATAAATGAGTCACTGGTCTTTCACATCTATAAATGGGTTACTTCCACCTTTTCCTGCAAAGAGCTGACCATGAGCTTACTTCAGTGTGGTTAGCACATTCCAGAACCTGTAAAGGGTGTGAGAAGGGTACCTTGGCAAAGTAACTTTCTAAATATATTGTCTGCTATGAGATCAGAGGAAAGAAGAGGTTCTCCAGCTGTGAGGTGCTGAGAGGGCCATTGCTTAAGGGAGTTCAACCATGGTGGGAGTTGAGGGCGCCTTTCCCCTCCTCTCTTCCTGATAACCCCATCCCAGGATGCCAAGTGAGTGAATCATCTGTAGAAAGCGCTCTGCCTGGGGAGGACAAATCGCAGACAGTATCTCCCCTATGCATGTTAGCCTGTGTCTACTCTTGCCCCCTGCCCTCCCTGAAGGCAATGCAACGTCCATTTCAGCATGAAATCCTCAGGCTGGGGCTGGATTCTGAGCTCTACAACATTTCTATATCCTCCCCACCCCCGCTATTTCTACGTCCTCACTGATAAGGAAGGAGCCAGGGTCCTTGTGGAGTCTGGGGCGGGGCAGTTGAGTTCTCTAAGGAGCCGGAGGGAAAGAGCAGATGAAAGAACCCATTGTCAGCTTTTGCAGGTCGCGGTAACCCCGGGCCAGATTGACATGGGCTCCCCCGGGCCGGGGATTCTGCCTCTTACCGCTCTTGCAGGAGAGGTGACTGACGTTAATCTCACAACCTTTTTCCTACCCTTCTAGGAGAAATAACGATAAGCCCCAATCTTAAGGAGCAGAGAGTTAGTTCTGGGCGCTTGCCATGACTCCTTCACTTCAATTTACACTTTCACACACGCGCGGGTACGTGGGTGTTGGGGGTAGGGCTCTGATCTGGGGAAGGTTCCACCCACCCCCGCCCCCCGCCCCAACTCATCTTTGCACATTTGCAGTCCTCCCTCGGTGCACCCCTGGCGGGGATCTGGCCAGTGCAGCTCCCTGGAACCGAGGGCAGAGCCCGCGGAGTAAGGTCAGGAGAGACTTCAGGCCTCTAAGGACACAGTTGAGGCGGAGGCTGAGTTGAACGCAGCTCCTCCCGCGGCTCGCCTCCTCCCCAGTGTCTCTCCCTTAAGGTGCCGTTCCCAACAGTAATGGGTCGAGATGTAGAGGAAACACTGTACATTATTTTTCCGCCCCCCGCTTTAGCGCCTGAGGAGATAGACCGTGTAGACTTTAGGGTACAATTGCTTCCCCTCTGTCGCGGCGGGGTGAAGAGCGTGGGAAGGGGGACAGCCGCGCAAGGTGCCAGCCTGCTCCAGGTTTGAGCGAGAGAGGGAGAGGGAGGTCCACGGAGTGACAAGAATCTCCCTCCTCCCACGCCCAAAAGGAGTAAGAGTCGCGGGGCACACCGCCCGCCTCCAGATCCCCCATTCGCGTTGAGCCGGCGCGCGCTTGGGGCGTCCGCCTGCAGTATCAGTATCAGCATCAGCATCAGCATCAGCATCTGCATCAGCATCAGCTCAGCTCACTTCAGCTCAGCATCAGCTCAGTTGCCCCGAGGCGGCTGGCAGCTGTGAAGGAGCTCCAGGCGGACCCCATCCTCACGCCCTTCTCGGCTCAGGGAGTCCATGAACGTGCGAATGGCCGGCGGGCGAGTGGCGCCTTCGCGATCGCAGCTGTCCCTCTAGTTGGAGGCACTGGGGACCGAACCTGTGGCTTCCAGCTCGACTGCGGACGAATCCAGGGACCGCCAGCCTCGCGGGAAAGCGTCCGCCGTGAGGCGCGGAGGGATACGCCTCGGCCGCACCTCCCCTCGCCG
>NW_012103476.1:2150041-2176450 GCF_000951045.1 Mandrillus leucophaeus
AATAGCCTGCTAGAATAACCTGAGAGGGAATTTGTGGAAGCTATCACTGTTTGTCTCTAGAGAGATAGATATGAATTTGTCCGGCTGTTTAGAGAGTAAATATTCACATGAAATATATTTACAATAAATGGAAGCATTTTCAACTGTCCAGACAAGTTTGGACGTTTAATTAGGGACACGAAATGCTAAAACATGCATTAGTGAAAGTCTTTAAAGGAAAAATAAAATAGCGCTAATTTTGAGATATGTAATGATTGCAAAGAATGTTGTGTTGTTAGTGTAGCATGAAATTGGTTTCTTAAAAGAATATAATAAATTACAAGACAAGTTAAAATATCCCCACGATATTCAGTTCTAAGCATTTTTAGCCTCTTCTGTATTGCTCGTTTGGTCCAGCAGGGGGTGGTAGAACTCCATTTTAAGCCCAGAAGATGGTTGTTTCTGCTCTTCCACGGAGTCCTTCTATCATTCTTCAGCAGGGCTTGACATTTTGGATGTGAAGCCTTCCTTTCTCTGCCCTTCTCCTCCCCACAGCTATAGTGTTAGTGGCTGATGAGACACGATTGGATGCAGATTTAATGTTCAGAAATTAGTATGCAAATGTTGGAGATTCCTATAGTTTGTAAAGTGTCTTGATAAGATTCTGCTCATTTTCCTTTCCTAACATAGAGTATGAAATATTTCAGTCTTAGCAAAATTGCAGATATGTCCATCTGAAGCAAATGCTAGTCAAATTCGTTAATTCAGTGGTTCTTAAGCAAAGATCAACATACACATATGTCCTACAGATACGCTGCTTTGATTTTCAGATAGCTGCTGATTGTGTTTAACTGTTCATTTATAGCATAGACAGGTATTTCTGAGCACTAGGAAACAATCCCTGAAAATTGCAGTTAAATACAACTGCAATTAAATAAGTGTAGATAGTGTGGGGCAGCATGGGAGAATAATAGGAAGCAAGTTTATGCAGACTTATGATTACCTTGTGAGTGGTTTGGAGAAGAAAAATCTCTCAGTTGTGTAGTCTGAATTTATCATTGCAGAGGCTAAGTGTGTTGGAATTTGGAGACATAGGAAATCTAGAAATGTTAGATATATAGGTTTAAATAGTACACAGAGACATACAATTTGAATGTGTACATGTAACATAGATGTGAAATTGTGATTCAGCTAATTTATAAGTCAGGATACAAGGTGGTTGTGAAGAGGCACTCTGAGACAAGCGTCTCTGAAGGGGAGCCCATATTCACTGTAATGAAACAGGGTAGAAGGAGACCATCATTGTAAAGATCTCTCTATCTAGTACAATTTCACAATGCGTGGCACTCATAGAGGCACAGATACATTTCAGAGAGACCTAGCTTTTGTGGAAAGGAATATATAGTCCCTCTATGCCATGTGTTCTGATGAAGTCAGAGATGCTTGGATGTAGAGATCCTCATCCTGGAGTCCAATTCCTCTATGCTAGTGTTTTGCTCTCTAATTAAGGATGCAGCAGCAAGTATCAGACACACCACTGGGAGCTGTTTAAAAAAAATAGACCTAGTGTAACTCATAATTTTGTTTATTCTCTTGTAGAGAGGGCCATGGAAAAGCCACCAGTCAGTGATCCCTGGTCTTGCCTTAGAAATACTAAAATCCCAGCTTGCTGATTTATGTGTCCAACAATATACTTGCAGGGGATTTTATGAAGCGTGATTGGAACTATTGCTTTGGAAAGTGGTGTGCAGTTAGACTGAGGAAAGGCAACAATGATGTATTCCCTTTTTAGGAGTCAAAATGTTTTGAAATGAAGCAGTTGAATAGGAGAAAATGACATTAAGTGAGAAACTGACTAACTTAAGTGAATGCCAATACTATAATTAGCTAACGAGGCCTAATAGTTTACTTGTAACTCTCAACACAACCTTATTGTTGTACAGTAGTAAGACGCTTTTTTTTAATGTAGCAGAAATACTCCTTTAAAAGCCTCTAATTTCCACTGCAAGATTAATGTCTAATGAAGTGAGGTTAGAATGTTATTGTGAAGTCTGAATTTAATTGTCAATGGAAAGAAAATTCTGTAATTCTGTAACTTTTGCAATTATTTTTCCTTTGTGTTCAAAACTTGGTCACAACCTTTGTAATCATAAATCTCAAGTGATAACTTCAGTTTCTGATTAACTGCATTTGCTCTTTGGATCTTTGTATATTCAGATTCCCAAACTGTAGTATGTATGGATTGCTTTCATGAGAGTTTTTACATTTTTAAAACCACTTCCTTCTTTCTTTAAAAATTAAACAGATATGATTAATAAACATTTTTTCTGGATGTTCACATGTATAAAATAGAAGCCTTGTTATACTAAAACCGAAGGTAAGAATAATGCTATTCATCTCTCTTGCAATCCAGTTCAAATATACCTACTGAGAACACTTCCCTAAGCCAAAATTGTGAGGAAAGGAGGGGTGAATTGCCCAGTTGATTAGTTAAAGCAGACATCTGCTTACACTTATTCTCTTTGGTGAAGTGCTAGTAAGTCATTGTACATTAAAGCAATGTACCTTCTAAAAATAGAGCACAGGTGTGTGAGTGTCTACTAGTTTGAAGATTACAGGAGAGGTCTCCACAAACTCATCTTCTGTCTAGGCTGTTGCATGGCTCCAGCCTCTCTTGTATGCTTTTTCTGTCTGCTCTGCTCTAATTCTTTGCTATCAGCCTCTTTGTGCAAAGTTTCTATTAAATCAACTGGGTCTTCTTTTGCACTTGGGGAAGATAGGCTAATGTAAATTAATATCTTTATTGTCAAAGAGTAACCCAGAGGATTTCCCTCCCTACTTCATATTAAAAGAGGGAAGCAGAGCATTTTCTCACTTTTAATGCAAAATCGGAGCCCGTAGAGCAAGAAGGGAAGTTGGCGGATCCCGAGAGTGTCAGATGAGTCTTTTCAATGACACAGGGAGCTAATTTTCTCCCCGAGGTACTGTCCTACTAGAGAAGCAATTAATGAAACAAAAGAACCTCATTCAGTACCAAAAGTTAGACTTCATAGGATTTTGTAAATAAAATGGCCTTCTTTCAAAAATAGGGCTAGTTTGTAAGGAAACTGCGAAATGAGCTACAGAGATTGAGGCTAGTAACCAAGCTGAACAGTGTGATTTGTTTTTGCCTGTCCTTGTGTGGAAGCAGCGCAAACAGTAACAGGATCGACAATCTGAAGGCTCTGGAACTGGTCCTCCTGCGTTCTCTGCCTTTTAACATTTGGGGAATCATTGTAACTTATCTCTTCAGGGCCATCTCTCACTGCAATGAATTTTTGAGAGAATGAAGAAAAGTGCTCAATAACTGATAGAGTGATTCTAAATTGCATTATTTCCCCCCAAAATGAAATTAATCCCCTGAGTGTTGATGTGTGCAAAATTAATTTAATAATTTGAATCTACTTCTCAAGGGACTATCATTGTTTTTCAAATTTTATTGTCCTAAATTTTAAATTTATTGTTCCCTTTTTATAATCCCAATTAAACTGAGGATAGGCCTATTTCAAAGATTATAAATTTGTTTTAATTTTCCAAATTACATGATATGAGAGTACTTTAAGATGCAACCAGTGCTTATATGCTTTTATTAAATGTAATATTCCTGCACTTTATAGAGCCAAGCTATCTCTAATTGTTCAACAAATAAAAGTGCTTCTCTCTGGTGCTCTTTTAAATATTTTAATAACTTTTAACAATTTACAGTTATGATAAGAGTACTAATCTCAAATAGATATCAACGTATTTCCTAGTTTTCTATGTTCACTTGTGGCACTTACAAGTCATCAAACATTATAAGACATTTTACAAAGCTATGACGTAATGAAACATCTTGATTTTAAATCAAGATGTTTGAATTTAAATCATTAAGAAAGACAATGGGGAATTTTGAGAATATTTATAAGCATGGCAATCAAAGCATTATAGTTTGAAGAATTTCAGGTCCACTGATCAAATCTTTCTTGGCACCATTTGATTTATGAAAACTCACAGGGATGAAGAAAATTCATTGGATTTGGAATCAGAAGACCTAGGCTACTAAGAGTCTCTTAACCTTGAAGAAGCAACTTACACTCTTAGAACCACTATTTGCTTATTTGAAAGTTTGATATCATAGAATCTGGCCAGTTGACTTTGGTGCTCGGCCATGAGGAGCAATTGTGACAATAAATATGTATAGGCAGGCACCTTGCCAAAGGTCAACCCTACTATGCTAGGCTTTGTTTATGTTTTTAAATAATGTGTGTACAGATAAATTTGTCTGTGGTTTATAAACATTTATTTAGTTTTAAAAAAATCATCATAAGCTGCTCTGTGATTAGAAAACATTATCAAAGGGACAGAGATTACTTATTGATAAGGGTGACTCATTCATCACTTATTCATTTATCTAACATTTACAGAATACCTGCTGTGTCCCAGACACCTCATTAGACAGCATTACTAGGAATGGTTGCATGGGTTGTGTGAAGAACAACTCCAGGGGGCGTCACTCATTGTCCTAGTGATGGAACACATATTTATTTTTACAATTTGCCAGCAGATGGCAGTAAAAGGTTTTGAGGAATGATGCACTTTTTTTTTTGTATCACGAATCCTCTCTATGGACCAACATCAGGCTGGTATTAAACACCCAGAGGCTTAGGATGGGGCACATAATTAAGATAAATGACTTACTAAAGATCAAACGGAAAAATAAAAGGGATAGTTACTAGAGCTCCAGTCTCCAAACTCTTCAGTTCTCCTAACACCAAACTTGTTCATAGATTTTATTTAAATGAATCTAATATATCTTCAGCTCAAAGTAAAATATATTTAAATTCTGTGCCATGTTGTCAGTGAATCAAATAACAAGCACTTTTTGAGGCCTTAAAATGAGTACATTATCAGCACCTTATAACAGTACAGACCACTTGTGCAAAGTGCTGTCATCTTGTAACTCACGATTATCAATGAGTCAAGGGACTATTAGCTTGGTTTTATGGACGAAGAAATTGAGGTACAGAAGAATTATCCAATTTGCCTATATCACTTATTTTTGTAGTTATCTGGAACTAGGAGTAGATTTTCCAGCTTCTGGTTGCATACCTATTTTTGATGTATTGTTGATTCATTTGTTTAAAAATTCCCATGTTTGTGGAAAATTCAATGTTGATAATTGCAGAAACAAATAATACAAATGTAAAAACCCAAATAAGCATGAGAGAAATACATAACTTGTTCAACAAAATATTATAAAATGACAAAATATATCATATAATTAAACACTAAGTAGTCGGAGTCCTTAGCAGTTTAGTGCCTAGAATGAGCTAAAATTGCTTGTGTTTACTGACAGACTCTCTTGTCATAATCCTCTATTATCTTGTTATTATTATGATTATTGTTTCTTTATATATGAGGGCCGTGAGACATAGGGAGTTTAAATAACTGAGGTTGTACTGCTTGGAAATGAGGGTTTGTATTTGGGACAGTTCAAAACCTAGCCTCTTACCAGGACATTACCTTGCCACTCAGTGAAACAGAAAGGGCTTCAATATAGTGAGAGTAAATGGAGAAAAGTATTAATACAAGGAGAAAAATAATGAGTGAACAAATTGTAAGAAGGGAGGTGCGTGTTGGGAGAGTAGAAGTAATCCAGTTTAATGAATCCAAGGATTCATGAAGCAGTTTGGAAAGGTGAGCCTCTGCACTCAATTATGGAAACAATGGTGGAAATAGAAGATAGAGTGACTTGGAGACCAAGCTGTGTTTGACTCTGGTGTAGATCTTTGGGAGCCATTGTTTGGGCAGGAGAGTAACATGATTAAATTTTGGTTTGTTTTTATGTCTACTGGCCATGCGTAGGATGAAGAAAAGAAAAAGGAGCAAGTGGACATGGTACATGTGTCTATGGAAGACTTAATAGGATCTTAGTAACAGATACAAATTGAGTAACTGTTAGGAAGGTGCCACATGAAGTTTTAAGTCTATTTAGCAGAAAAAAAGGTTATATCTTAATACAAATAGGAAAAATCAATGAAAAAGTACACCCATTTTAAGTAATGTTTAACTTGTTGTTTTTAAAATTATATGTCAAGTTGCTGTATTCATGGCACATCTAGATAAAAGTGTCAATAAACTTGAAAATGGAAACTGTTGATCTTCTTATTGGCCAATTCTTCAGAATAATTTCTTCACTTTTATTCGTCATCTGTCTTTATCTTGTTCTTCCATCCCCATTTATGCTTCAAATGTTGTGTAGTATACTTCTGGAATTTTGGTAAAATCTCAGATGTATGTAGGTAAAATTTGTTTTCATTATATATTCTTCATTTAAATCATTTTCTCTGCTTTATTTATAATTTCTTTTTCTTTTTAGCACTGGCAGACCAAAACAAAATAAAAACCAGGAGAACTCCCCCCCCCACCAAAAAAACCCTGAACACTTACATGAAAAAATATTTTTGGTATTGAATATATAAAATTTTAACATTTTTCTATCCGTGCCCAAGGAAGGAAAAAGGAACTAATATTTTTGAGCACCTCCTCTATGCCAGAGAGCTGTGTTGAGCATTTGTACTCATTATCTCATTGAATCCTGATTAGATCATATTTTATAGATGACATTCCTGAGATTAAGAATGACTGATTTGCCCAGAGATTTTAAGTTCCTGCTTTAGGCTGGCACCCACATTTATAACAAGGAACATTAAATACATTTCAGATAGGATTCGGTCTTTTTTGCTACAGTGTTTGTTTCTTTGATGCATCTTACCTTGTTACACCATTGATAAACAGGGGGACGCGGTGTTATAATGCAGAAATTGTGTTGATCCATGGGCTGGGAGTAGTGGCTCACATCTGTAATCCCAGCACTTTGGGAGGCCAAGGCCAGCAGGTCGCTTGAGATCAGAAGTTTGAAACCAGCCTGGGCAACATGGCAAATCCCCGTCTTTACCCAAAATACAAAAATTAGCTAGGCGTGGTGGTGCATGCCTCAGTAGTCCCAGCTACTTGGACGGCTAAGGCTGGAGAATCACTTGAGTCTGGGAGGCAGAGATTGCAGCAAGCAGAGATTGCACCACTGCACTCCAGCCTGGGTGATGGAGTGAGACCCCATCTCAAACAAAACAAAACAAAACAAAACAAAAAACAAAACATTGTGTTGATCCATACATGATTTTCTCCGCTCATTAATTTTTTAAGTAAGAGCCAGCCTTTTTTACAACTAAAGAGATAGCCTTAGCAAGCTGTGAAGACATTAAGAAAATATGAAAAAAATTAACTCAAGGCCCTTCCTTTAGTACAAGTATTCATTTACTTAGTAGCTTTAAGAACATCTTGATTTCCGCTGTAATAGGCATCTGGTGAAGTGAAAGTGAGGCTGAAGAAGCTGGGAAGTCATTTTGCCTGGTGAAAAAATGATGTTTGCTTTTGTTTACTTCGTTGTTTTTTATTTTTTAAAGGCTACACTGTGAATCACAGTTTGCATTTTAAAGTGAATGCCCTTCAGATCTTGCATCCTGATAGAGGGTGCAAAAGCTAGGTGCAAATACCAGCAGAGATTTAACTATGCTAATATTATAATTAAGACTTTTATGGTTTTTGTTGGCGCTTGGTTACAGCTTTCTGTGGGGTTTGAATGTTTTGCCTCCTAATCATGCCTTTTCCCATAAAGTATGATATTTTTTACTGCACAAGTTTTCAGATCCCAGACATTTTCAGGGATGCAAATATGGTGCTATATCAGAAATGCATGTCTCTACTTACAAAATCAGTCAATGTATTATGACTAAAACCTATATTATAATAAGAATAGATCCCAGTGTAAGAAAATAAGCATACTTGTAGTTTGGTCTCAGTATTAATGAGAGGACTTGGGGACCTTTTTTCTATTATTGTAACTTGTTCATTCCCAACGAGTTTTTTTGGTACCTCTGTTACCAGAAAGGGGTCCGAATCCAGAACCCAAGAGAGGATTCTTGGATCTTGTGCAAGAAAGAATTCAGGGCAAGTCCATAGAGTAAGGTGAAAGCAAGTTTATTAGGAAAGTAAAGGAATAAAAGAATGGCTACTTCATAGGCAGAGAACCCTGAGGTCTGCTGGTTGCCCATTTATTGTTACTTCTTCATTATATGCTGAACGAATGGTGGATTATTCATGAATTTTCTGGGAAAGTGGTGGGCAATTCCTGAAACTGAAGGTTCCTCTCCCTTTTAGATGATATAAGGTAACTTCTCCATGTTGCCATGACGTCTGTAAACCATTTTGGTGCTGGTGGGAGTGTCTTTTAGCATGCTAATGCTTTATAACTGGCGTAGTATGAGCTGTGAGAATGACCAGAGGTCACTCTTGTGGCCATCTTGGTTTTGGTAGGTTTTGGCCGGGTTCTCTACTGCAGCCTGTTTTCTCAGCAAGGTCTTTATGACCTGTATGTTGTGCCAACCTCCTATCGCATCCTGTGATTTAGAATGCTTAACCATCTGGGAATTCAGTCTGGTAGTTCTCGGCCTTATTTTACCCAGCCGCTATCCAAGATGGAGTTGCTGTGATTCACATGCCTCTGACACTTCTAATACTAGGCTTTCTGATTATTTTTATATCCATTGTCTCACTTAATTTTTCTCTGATTATTATTCTCTACTAATCACTGCCTGAAGAGAGCAGTTGAGTTTCTATGTTCTAGCTATCATGCATGAGAGAAATGCTAAGAGGAGATTATGTGAAGATTAATATATGTAGTGAGGTATGTCCCAGATGCTTTGAACGGTGACATTTACAGGCTTTTGATTAAAAAAATTATTTACTTAGATAAATCACTTACAGCATTCTGATACCAGCTGAAATTAAGCACATTTTTAATCTTGTTCACTCTTTATCATACTGTGTAGGATAGAAAAACTGGCTTCATGCTACTTATTCCATAGATTATATACTAATCTTTACACCAGGTAAAACTTTTGAATCATCAAAGTGTAAGAATTATACTATGGTAATATTTTTAAATGTATATACTACACATTGTGGGACATGTTAATTGACAAAATACTTACAGTCAATTTTAATTTACCTAATGAAGCCCCACAGTTATCCTGAAAAGTAGATAGTATTTCTGATTTAGAATAGGATAATAAACTTCAAAAAGGCGAAATTACTTGCCCAAAGAAATGCTTTAAAAAATGGTAGGGCCAGACCTGATATAAACATTTTACTCTAGATACATCATATTTTCCTGTTATAATGTTTCTGGTTTTACTTAAAGGTTTGTTTTACTCGTATCCATGAAGCAGTTACCAAAAATTCCTTCTTGGTATGAAACATATTTAATATCATTATATTCTTCATAGTTTACTTTTGGACTGTGTTTCTAAGATGCCATTAATTTTAATTGGAGATCTACCTTTCATTTGAAATATTTGGGTGTGTGACTTAGAACTGTTAATACTTTTGCCTTGTATTCATTGACACAATCCTATTCTCTCAGCCTCATTGCTCGTTACTGCGCACAGTAGTTCTTTCAACAAATATTCATTAATTGCTTGTACCAGTCATTGTTAAAGGCTTTGAGGAGCCAATCAAAGATGAGGTAATATACCTGAATTCTGCAGTTCAAACTTACGGTACTTTACTGTGACCTTCCATGTGAACTCCATGGGAGCAAGAATGCCTTTCCCTGCTAGCTTCCCATTAAATGCAATGTACTTGAATGGAGAGAATAGAGAGTTTGCTGTAAATTCCCATGTGTATTCCTAGAACATGGTAGAAGCCCAGCAAATATATGCTGAATTCATATTTAATTATTACCAGGCAGGAGCCAAACTGACTGATTTTAAAAAGCATATTTACTTTTGCCTTTGTATAATGATTTGTTTTGTTGAAAATATATGATGTGTTGGCCTCTGTGTTTATTTCACACATTTTGTTTATGTCACTACCATGCATATAGCAGATCTTCCATAAATATATCAACATCTATAAAATAATAAAGTCACAGTTATTATCTAATTCAGGAGGAATAACAAGGATGAATCACCTTATCCCTGCTCTTATGTCCTCATTGAAAATTAATTAGGCTTGGAATAGAGAAAACTGAAATCTTTCTGTAAGATTTGTTCTTTTGAAGTCTTATCTGAGGCATAGGAGATGGTTATATAGTTGGGGTCTCAGAATTTTTCAATGTATGTATTGAAATATATAAATAAATGAGGGGGATATAACATGTTGATAAAGGTATAATTAACTAGATTAGATATGGTCAATAGTAAGTGTCTGCTGTGTCGATAGAGCAAGTATTTAAAGTCCTCAAAATCAAGATAATCCCCCATGGTTAATTAAAAGTTGATTATTCATTCTATTCTTATTGGAAACCAATTCTGAACTGTATGTATAGTAAGAGAAGTCAGAAAATACTTGTTTTATCTTAATTTTTAAGAGATACTTGCATGTTTTCTCTTTTTTAAAAAAATGAAATTTCATTTAACCTCAAAAATCCTTTGCCCTCTGATAGCTATGTGTGTGTGTGTGTGTGCGCGCGCGTGTGCGTGTGTGTGTGTGTGTGCGCGCGCGTGTGTTTTAATGATTTTTATGGTGTTCTCTAGGTCCAACTTCAGTGATAAAAGCATTTAAGTTTACTGGGCAGAATACATTTTCGGATACCCCAGAAAATCTTTATCACCTATTTATCTGTGTGCCTACCATTTATCTATTAACGTTACCATTATTATATACGCTGTTTTTCACTTGAAACACAGTTTGCAATTAAAGAATTTACCAGTGCTTCTGATTTATCTATTTTTACTTTCATCTCCCTCCTCAGATTTTACATATAATCTACTTTAATTGATAATCTAGTTATTTTATTTCAAAGCCCCCTCGTAAGCGCTATACTAATGCATTTTACCTCTGTGTGGGTTGCAAGTGGTCTGCAATTTAAGAACAAAACTTAACCTAGGTTGTTCAATGGCATTATGAGGTCCTCTGTGCTTAAAAAAACAAAACAAAACAAAACAAAACAAAACTTCACCATCACAACCAAAGTGGATATGAAACGTTCAACTTACTGTGCTCGTGTTATTAAAATAACACTTCTTAGTACACAATTCTGAGCTATTATGCAATACCCTAAGTTGTTAATGTATTTTTGCTTTCAATCCCTGTATCATTTTTATTTTAATGAAACATTTTATGAAAAACAGCCTTCTTCCTACACTGTGCATTAATACAGCAATTGTTTAATGAACAGTGACGACTTTAATCAGGAAATACCTCTTTCTTACTAGGAAAATTGAAGGATTAAACTATTGACTATAGGAGGAAAGAGGACTTTGTTATTAGTCAAGTTTCGCTTGACCTTTCCTGCTCAGCTGCCTCTCACTGCCATGCCTTTTACCTCATTTTAAAGTCTCTAAGTCTCAGGTGATGGACATGGTTGTGGATGTGTGATGGGAGAAGATAAATCTTTGTAAGTGTAAAGTGTCATTACTAATTAGAACTCTGAAACACATTCTAACCTCCCAGTAGAAATGCATGCAGGGAGCTGAGGTTGAGTGATAAAGGGAAGTGAATACTCAAAGACTAATCACTGTTTTGTTTCCAGGAGGATAATTCATCAGCTAAAGGAGAATGGGAATGTGGGTGGTTGTGTTAGAAGGGTGAAGAGCTTGGATAAAATCTCATATAGTTTCATGCATACAGGGGGAAAATGATACCCAGAATGTATAGAATGATTATAGGCAACCTTATTTCCTTAATGATCAGTGTGTAGTTTTAAGTATTTGGTGAATTAATTGAATGAAACAAGGAAACCTGCCATTTACTCTGCAGGGTTTGGTTTTGTTTTGTTTTTCATAGGGATTACATCAGTTTAAAATTCAAAACATATAGGAAATCTGAACTATTATTTTAGAGATGAGGGAACTGATTTTCATAAAAGATATGTAGCATCTAATAAGGGAAGGATCTGAAATTCAAATTCAGGAATATCTGATTCTAAAATGATGCTCATTACACTGACGGAAACATAGTCTCTTGAAGAAATGAGGAATTGCAGAAGGAAAAAGACAAGCACTAGGGCTAGCTCTAGCTTCAGGTTTTTACCATTTTTTTCTGGCCAATTCTCCCCCCACCTCCCACCCAGCTCTACAATACATATATTTACAGTATATGGCATGATTTTTGACACATGTATGTATTGTGAAGTTATTATATCAGGCTAAGTATCTATCACCTTACATAGTTATCATTTTTTGTTGTTCTTAGAACATCTAAGATCTAATCTCTTAGCAATTTTCAGGTATACAGTACATTTTTAACTATAGTTGCCATGCCATGCAATACATCTTCAGAACTTATTCAACAGAATGAAAAGACTAACTATGGAATAGGAGAACATATTTGTAAACTATACCTCTGGTAAGGGGTTAATATCCAAAATATATAAGTAGTTCAAATAACTCAATATCAAGAAAAAAAACCCCAATTTAAACTAAGTGGGCCAAACACCTGAGTAGGTATCTTCTAAAAGCTGGCATATGTGTGGTCAACAGATGTATGAAAAAATGCTCAACGTTAGTCTTCAAAGAAATGCAAATTAAAAACCATAGTGAGATAGCACCCCACACCTGATAGATTGTCTGTCATAAAAAAGACAAAATCTAATGTTGGTGAGGAGAACAGAGAAGCCTGATGCATTGTTTTGGGAATAGAGATTAGTACAGACATGATGGCAAATACTATGGAGGTTCCTCAAAAATGAAAAAATGGAGTTGCCATATCATCGAGTCATTACTTTTGAATGGCCAAATCCAGGTTAGTGACTGCCAATTGGTAAATGAATAACTCTTTTAGAGACTTAAAAGGTTAATAAGCATGGAGAACTCGCAGGATTTAGAGATAATAGGGTGGGGTTTAGAGTGGTTGTAAGGTGGGGAAACTTGATTGTTTAGATTAGTGTAATTCATTAAGAACTATATAACATTAATATTTAAATATGAGCTGTATCTTTCAATGGCTTTCCTTATTGTGAATCACTATAATGATTAATAATTTAGTAAGCCATCAGTTTGTGGATGACTTACTGAATATTATCATAGTGAAATTACATCAGTGTAGGATGCTTTTAGGGGCAAAGAAGAGAAGGACAAATTCAAAATGGCTTAAAAATAAATATCTGTTATAGCGCAGGAGAGGCCATATAGAGATAGATTTTAATTTCATGTTTCTACTCATGGTTTTGGCTATTTTCACTTGGCTTTGTGGAAGAAACTTGTCTTCAGCAACTCAAAGCGTCACATACTTACGTGCTTACCTGAAGTTGGGAAAGAAAGAAATACAGGCGTGGTGTATTTTGTTGTGTTTCCATTTATTGCATTTCACAGATACTGCATTTTTTTACAAATTGAATGTCTGTGGCCACCCTGTGTCACACAGATCTCTTGGACCCATTTTTCTAATAGCATGTGCTGTCCTTGAGTCTCTGTGTCACATTTAGGTAACTGGCAATACTTCAAACATTTTATTATTATTATGTCTTTGTGTTCATCTGTTATCATTGATCTTTGATGTTACAATTGTAATTATTTTAGGGTACCACAAAGCATACCCACATAATGACAAACTTAATCAACTTAATTTATAAGTGTTGTGTATACTCTGACTGCTCCACTGACTGGCTGTTTCTTGGTATTTCTCCCTCTCTTCAGACCTTCCCTTCCCTCAGACACAACAGTATTGAAATTAGGCCAATTAATTAACCCTACAATGGCCCCTAAATGTTCAAGTCAAAAGATGGGTCACAGGTCTCTCCCTTAAAATCAAAAGTTGGAAATAATTAAGTTTAGTAAGGAAGGCATGTTGAAAGCCAAAATAGGCCAAAAGCTGGACCTCCTGCGCCAGTTCACCAAATTGTGAATGCAAAAAAAAATTATTGAAGGAAATTAAAAATGCCACTCCAGTGAATACATGAGTAAGGAAGCAAAGCAGCCTTATTGCTGATGTGGAGAAAGTTTTACATGGTTTGGATAGAAGAGCAAACCAGCCACAATATCCTCTTAAAGCAAAGCCTAATCCAGAGAAAGGTCCTAATACTCCAGTTCTGTGGAGGCTGAATTGGAGTGGTGAGAGATATGAGGAAGCCACAGAAGAAAAGTTGGAAGTGAGCATAAATTGGTTCATGAGGGCCGGACATGGTGGCTCACACCTGTAATCTCAACACTTTTGGAGGCTGAGGTGGGTGGATCATTTGGGGTCAGGAGTTCGAGACCAGCCTGACCAACAAGGTGAAACCCCATCTCTACTAAAAATGCAAAATTAGCGGGGCATGGTGGCGCATGTCTCTAATCCCAGCTACTTGGGAAGCTGAGGCAGAAGAACTGCTTGAAACCCAGAGGCGGAGGTTGCAGTGAGCTGAGATCACACCATTGCACTCCAGCCTGGGCAACAAGAGTGAAACTGTGTCTCAAAAAAAAATTTAAAAAGTTCATGAGGTTTAAGGGAAGAAGCCATCTCCATAACATAAAAGTGCAAGGTGAAGCAGTAGATGCTGATGGAGAAGCTACAGCAAGTTATTCAGAAATTTTAGCTAAAATAGTTGATGAAGGCAGGACCACACTTAACAATAGAATTTTAATGTAGAAGAAATGGCCTTCTGTTGTCAGATGATACCATCTAGAAGTTTCATAACTAGAGAAGAGAAGTCAGTGCCTGGCTTCAGAGTTTCAGAGGACAAGCTGACTTTCTTCTTCGGGAATAATGCAGCTGGTGACTAAGCTGAAGCCAATGCCTATTTGCTGTTCTTATAGTCCCAGGGTCCTTAAGAATTATGTTACATCATAATCCCAGCACTTTGGGAGGCTGAGGCAGGCAAATCATGAGTTCAAGAGATTGAGACCATCCTGGCCAACATGGTGAAACTCCGTCTCTACTAAAAATACAAAAATTAGCCGGGCATGGTGGCACACACCTGTAATTCCAGCTACTCGGGAGGCTGAGACAGGAGAATAGCTTGAACCCACGGAGGCAGAGGTTGCAGTAGGCTGAGATCCCACCACTGCATTCCAGCTTGGCAATGGAGTGAGACTGTGTCTCCAAAAAAAAAGAAAAAAAAAAAAAAGAGTTATGCTCAATCTACTCTGTACTCTACAAATGAAACAAAAAGCCTGGATGACAGCACATCTGTTTACAACATGATTTACTGAATATTGTAAGCTCACTGTAGGGACCTACTTCTTAGAAAAGAAAAAAGTTCCCTTCAAAATATTACTGCTCATTGACGATGCCTCTGCTCAACCAAGAGCTCTCGTGGAGATGTAGAAAAAGATTAACATTGTTTTTATGCCTGCTAACACAACATTCATTCTGTAACTCAGGGATCAAGGAGTAATTTTGACTCTCGCTCTTATTCTTTAAGAAGTACATTTCATAATGCTATAGCTGCCATCGGAAATGATTCCTCTAATGGATCTGGGCAAAGTCAGTTGAAAACCTTCTGGGAAGGATTCACCATTCTAGATGCCATTACGAACATCTGTGATTCATGGGAAGAGGTCATATGGCAACAATAAGAATTTGGAAGAAGTTTATTCCTTGTATTTCTCCATCCTCATGGATGGCTGAGGGCTTCAAGACTTCAGCGGAAGTAGTAACTGCAGATCTGATGGAAAGAGGAAGAGAACTAGTTAGAAGTGGAGCTTGAAGATGGAACTGAAATTCTGCCATCTCATGACAAAACTTGAATGGATGAGAAGTTACTAGCTTCTAATGGGTAAGCAAGGAAAGTGATTTCTTGAGATGGAATCTAATTCTGGTGAAGATGTTGTGAACTTTATTGAAATGTAAACAAATTATTTAGAATACTACATGCACTTGGTTAATAAAACAGTTGGAGAGTTTGAGAAGATTGACTTCAATTTTGAAAAGCATTCTACTGTAGGTCAAATATGATCAAACAATATTGCATGCTACAGAGAAATATGTTAGGAAAGGAAGAGCCGATTGAAAGCACCAGACACCATTGTTGTGTTATATTGAGAAACTGCCACAGCCACTTCAACCTTGAGCAAACCTCTACCTTGATCAGGAAGCAGCCATTTACACGGAGGCAAGACCCTCTACCAGCTAAAGGATTAGGACTCACTGAAGACTTAGATGATCCTTAACTCTTTTTTAGCAATAAAACATTTTTAAATTAATGTATGGACATTTTTTGACATCATTCTGTTGCACACTTAATAGACTATAAGTATAGTATAAACATAACTTTTACATGCCCTGGAAAACTAAAAAAAATTGTGTTATTTAATTTATTGTGATATTTGCTTTATTATGGTGTTCTGGAACTAAACTGGCAATACCTCCAAGGTATGCCTGTATTTATGGGTTTTTTTTTTTTGTCTTTTTGTTTGTTTGTTTGTTTGTTTTGAGACAAAGTCTCGCTCTTGTCCCCCAGGCTGAGTGCAGTGGCGTGATCTCGGCTCACTACAACCTCTACCTCTCGATTTCAAGTGATTCTCCTGCCTTAGCCTCCCAGTAGCTGGGATTACAGGCACCTGCCACCACTTCTGGCTAATTTTTCTGTTTTTTTTTTTTTGTATTTTTAGTAGAGATAGGGTTTCACCATGTTGGCCAGGCTGGTCTCAAACTCCTGACCTCAGGTGATCTGCCTGCCTCGGCCTCCCAAACTGCTGGCATTACAGGCATGAGCCACCGCGCCCGGCCGCCTGTATTTCTTTAATTGATTTTCTTTGGAGGAAAAATCCCCTTACCCTGTGTTGTCTAGCCAACTTCCGTCAGTCCTCATTGGCTATAATCGTTTCATATGATCACTCCTAAATTAATTGCTGGTGAGGAAAGTGACATTAACATGATTTCCCTTCCCGAATCGACTCCCTTTTGATCATGGAGAGATCTGCCTCCCTTGAAGTACATGACTGGCCAATCAAATTAGGTGTCCCATCTTTCAAGGAAGAATGAAGGAGCGAGAATATTGTGGTCAAATGTGACTGCCACAGGAATGTTGAAAAGACCGTTTTTGACAAAGAATGCAAACAATATCAAAGCCAACATTTATAAAGCCCTTACAGTGTACCATATTTATGTTCTTTGTATGTGTGATCTCTTATGATTCTCCAAACTTTTGAGATCAATTCTCTTTTATAGATGAGGTAATGAAGACATTTTAAAGCGTTTAGATGACTTGCCTAACTGACAACACTTCAATAGCAAAGTTGGGATTTGAACTCAGTCTGATTGGCAAGAAGAGTTGTCTTCTACCAGTCAAGTTGCCATAAAAGAAAACCATTAGCATTGTGCATAGTTTTACTCTTGTTAAGTTTAAGAATGATACGGTAAGGGTATTAACTTGCTTTGTGAATAGGCTATGTTCTGGGCACTTTCCAAAAAAAAAAAAAAAAAAAAAAAAGCTGTTATGCTTGATCTTATTTAATGCCGATATCTGCATACAGATTATTATTATTTAAAAAATTTTTACAAATAAGGAAATTATGGGACAGAGCAATAAGTAATTTGCTGCAGGTCACATAGCTAAGAAATGACAAAGGTCGGGTTTGAATTCAGGCTTTCTTTGGCTTTGAAGATCTGGGTGCCTCCCACTACACAGTGCTTGGGGAGTATAGTCCACTGTATGGCAGGAGAAGGGTAATAGATTTGGAATAAACCAAATTGCATACCCTTGACTAGTCCTCCAAAAGCTTATGATATCAAAGAAGCTAACATTTTTCAAGGCAAATATTTTTATTGTTTTTATATTCTTTTCAAGAGTAGGTAGGAGAATAACATTTTCAAGTGTAAGGAGGCTTAGGAAAATATCCATTTTGTTTCTAGAAGAGGAAGAGTTGGTTAAAAAATAGAAATGGGGCCAGGTGCAGTGGCTCACGCCTATTATGTCAACACTTTGGGCGGCCAAGGCGGGCATATCACGAGGTTAGGAGATCGAGACCATCCTGGCCAACGTGGTGAAAACCCATCTCTACTGAAAATACAAAAAATTAGCTGGGCGTGGTGGCACGTGCCTGTTGTCCCAACTACTCGGGAGGCTGAGGCAGGAGAATTTGTTGAACCCGGGAGGTGAAGGTTTCAGTCAGCGGATATCACGCCACTGCACTCCAGCCTGGCAATAGAGTGAGACTCCATCTCAAAACAAACAAACAAACAAACAAATAGAAATAGAAATGGGAACCAGTGTCCTCTGTAGAGGGAGAAGTTGTAACTAAGAGTGTTGATTTGAAATGGACCGATGAGGCAAGTTAAATATTGAAGCATGCGCGACTGTGCAGACTCACTAGTCCGGGTGCATGACTCAACCAAGCAGTGAGCTATACTATTCCTCACTTTGAATTTCTTCTGAAAGCTGCACAGTGAATTAAAAGTTAGGGTAATACAAAATCATGGTTTGAAGCACTTGGTGTATGAAACTATGCACATGCTCTGTAATTTCTCCTTTTTAGAATAGCTATACTTTTTCTTTGCCAGGCATTTGCACTAACACTGTTTTCTTGAAATAGCCAAATCTATAAAATGTTATGTAAAATATATTTTTAAAATTTATGTAAAAAATATATTTGTTTGTATAGGTCTATGTATATATGTGTGTATATTTATTTGTGTGTGTGTATATACTTATATTAAATATATATGCATACAGGAACTTGGGGAAACCATTCTATGCTGTACCAAAATCTTTTAGTGCTGTATCAAAATGTTTGCTATATTTGTTTCATTAGTTTCATTAGTACTGAAATTCATGAATATTTTATGTTATTAGTTCTTTGCTGATTTTTGCTTCTAAGAAGAAAATGTACTCCATTCTAAAATATTGGACTCATTATTCACACTTCATATAACTGAAGACTAATTAGCCAGTGTTTAATTTCTCAAGACTACAAAACAATATCTGCTGTCTCCTTGTTACACAAAACGAAGAGCTAAACACCTCTCCCCACTGTTTTTTCAAAGAAACTCCCAACACGCAAGTATCCGTAATTGATGATGTTTTCCATCAAAACATAGTCAGTGAATATAGATAAAATCGGCTTTTGGAGTATGAATGTTTTGGTTCCAGCTCAGGGACTGTGATTGAACTGCATGCGCAGACTTGAATTCTTCATTGCAGTTTCTCCAGTTCGTAATTAAAGAGATGAAGGCTGCTAAGTTTCTGATGGTGTGATACTCTCTTTTTCATTGGACTGCACCACTGAATTATAACACTGCTTGTTACGGTGCTGCTGAACAAATTGAACATATTTGTAATATCACAATAAGTATTGCATCATAAAATTGTAGATGCATATTCTCTTGTATTTCAGGGGTCTGTTGTCGTGTCCCTTTTGAGAATTACTAAATAGATAATCTGCTTCTGTTTCTGTTGCCAGAGAACAGATTTCATTTGTGTAAAGAGCTTTTGTGAGGTACGTTGGTTCTGTTTTTCATATAAAGCATTTCCATATTTTCAGGTACTCAGGTCAACTAAGTACACTTATTTGCAGCATAATAAGAAGGTTCAAAGTAGAGAGTTTCTAGTCACTTTATTGCTGACAGGTTTATGGGTTTATAGAAATAAAAATATTCAGAGAAGAGCTTTCCTTTTTCTGTAACTAGCATTGAATGGTTCTATTTTGAAACAGTTCTTTGATTTACTTTTGCTTCTTATAGATTGGTGACACCAGTCAAAATTGTTTCTGAGGTTTTCAGAATTCACTTCACGTGGCTGGTCATTGAAGCATTCTGGCTGAATGGTTGGATGCTAAATGGATTTGTGCCAGCACATGGCAGTTCCAGGCATTGAGGCCAATGGCTGCTTAGTGCTGGGGTAAAACACTTTCCCATGCACAAGTTGCTGGTGGTTTCCTGTGAATAAATTTGGACCCTGTGACCTAAATAATTTCTTCAGCAAATAATTCAGTGTCTGTGTTTTGTTCCCATTTCTGTTCCATGCTCACTGAACCCTCGTTCTGTATACTTAAATATCTAAATATTTTTTTCCTTTAGCTTCAAAGCAAACTTTTTGATAATTATACCCGTAAAAAATTTATTTTTATTTGTAGACATGCAAACTTCAAAATTTATTTTTATCTGTAGATATGCAAACTTCAAAACATTCTTCCATGCCATAGGTTTTACAAAGATTAAACAGCACGGAGTTTGAGATCTGGCAGATTTGCATATAAATCTTGCTCATCCACTGGCTGGATGTGAGGGCTTCTGCAAGTGATTCAATGTTTTCCTTAAGAAAAGAATGTTAAGAGTGTTCCTTAATATTTTCATCCATAGAATGAGGATAATATTAGTACTATTCACAGAGTATCCAATTAATAGTAGCTCTTTTCCTTAATATTACAATAGAGCCAATTAATTTTTTGTTATTTATTTTCCAAGCGTCCATTTAAAATATTCAAAGAAAATTTGGATATATGAAAAATGATGTTCTGATAAAATGTCAGAATGTTTATCTTGAGGTAGTTATTAGCTTTGGAAAGTTACATTACCACTCTGCCACTGAATACATTCTATTCAGTTTTCCCATACTTTGCTAAGTGCCTAAGGCAACTGGTAAATTTGGCCTTTCTGGGCTCTATGGTGTCTAGATCCTCTCTGCTTCTCTGTGTTAGCTGGGTGCCATCATGGTGCAGGGCTTCATAGCTGAGTCAGAATGTGGAATTGAGGGTAATTACTCAGTTTGGTAACTGACCAACTGCTTAAATCCTGAATCCAGTACAAAGTTCAGTTTCTTTTCTTTTTTCTTTTTCTTTTTTTTTTTTTTTTTGAGATACAGTCTCGCACTGTTGCCTGGGCTGGAGTGCAGTGGCATGATCTAAGTTCACTGCAACCTCTGCCTCCAGGTTCAAGTAATTCTCCTGCCTCAGCCTCCCAAGGTAGCCTGGATTACAGGCACCTGCCAGCACGCCTGGCTGATTTTTGTATTTTTAGAAGAGATTGGGTTTTACCATGTTGGCCAGGCTGGTCTCCAACTCCTGACCTCAGGTATCTGCCTGCTTTGGCCTCCCAAAGTGCTGGGATTACAGGCATGAGCCACTGCACCTGGCCGACCAACGTTCAATTTCCCTCTCAGGGCTGTCCTCCAC
The DNA here is from genome assembly GCF_000951045.1 of Mandrillus leucophaeus. Classification (NCBI taxonomy): domain Eukaryota; kingdom Metazoa; phylum Chordata; class Mammalia; order Primates; family Cercopithecidae; genus Mandrillus; species Mandrillus leucophaeus. Next base: position 2,171,134 of record NW_012103476.1, read on the forward strand.
TCTCAAAGACTTCCCCTTTCTTCCCTCACATTACTCAAACTGTTGTCTGGACTCTGGTGGAAGCTTATTGTTGTTATTTTTCTCCACTTCTCTTCATCTGTAACTCACCTATAGACGTCGGTTGTGCCTCCACTTTGGGCAGTGTCTGTACTAGCGGGATTTCACAGCATGACCACAGCACAAGCACAAGCACAGATGTTTCCACAATTCTAAGTAAGGCTCCACCTCAGCTCCCACTGATCTGATCATGCTCAGAGGCTCAGCACGCTCTCCCTCAGGACTTGGCTGGTGGAATTTCTCCCATAACCTGTGTACCAGGTTTCCCGATTCGAGTTCTAGTGATGCCCCCAGCCAGTTCGCTAACAATATATTCTCTTCTAATATATTCATCTTATTAAAGGTATTACAGGAACACTTTTAAATATCTTCCGCATTATAGTAGAGCAGTGAAGACAAAGAGGAGAGAGAAAACTTGGGCTCTCTGTGGCCAAGTAGACTTCCCTATCTTTATACCCTCTGGTAGCCAGTCATTCTAGAGTACCATCCATGCTTGCAAAGACAAAGTCCATTTATCTCTCAAATCTTTCTGTGGTGGTGATATAAAGTTTGTGGCAGTAGGGTTGGTAAGGTAGGTTGACCAGTTGTGTCCTGGGTCCCACAGAGAATTACAACACAGGAAAGGAAGAGATAATATGCCAGGAGACATTTAATGATCTTCTGCTTTCATCCTTCCCAGCAATTTATTGCATTTATCTCTTTAAGGAAATGGGAAACTATTCTTTTTTATTTTATTTATTTATTTTTTTGAGACGGAGTCTTGCTCTGTCCCCCAGGCTGGAGTGTAGTGGTGCGATCTCGGCTCACTGCAAGCTCCGCCTCCTGGGTTCATGCCATTCTCCTGCCTCAGCCTCCCAAGTAGCTGGGGCTACAGGCGCCTGCCACCACGCCTGGCTAATTTTTTTTTTTTTTTTTTTTTTTTTTTTTTTTTTTTGTATTTTCAGTAGAGACGGGTTTCACTGTGTTAGCCAGAATGGTCTTGATCTCCTGACCTCATGATCCACTCGCCTTCGCCTTCCAAAGTGCTGGGATTACAGGCTTAGTGAGCCACCGTGCCCAGTCCGGAAATGGGAAACTATTAAGCAGATGCCTTCTTTTTCTATGGATCTTTTTTTTTTTTAAACTCTTTGTTATGGGCTATTTAGTTATTGATATTTAAAGGGGTCCTTATTAAGAAAACATTCATCTCTTTCAAGCACATGGATTTAGACTTTAAAACCCCAACATTCAAGGCCATCCATTCTGCCATGCTCTATTTTAAAGTTTGCTGTGAAAAGCAAAGCTGATGATGACTTTTTTGGTTCCCAGCTTTTGCAGACCCCATCAAGCAATGGATGGCTTAATTTACTTCCTTGGAAAGCTTTAGAGAGCTTGTTTAGAGAGTGAGACGGACTCAACACACAGACATGTAAGAACGAAATAGAAACAAACAATAGGAGAGAAAATTGAGTCAGCGGTGATTGTTATGTTTATAAAATCTAGAAGGATTGATTTGGTTCCCAGCTTGCAATTCTAGAATACTTTTCTAGGCGTAGCTTTTTTAATCTTTCACAAGCTGGTATTTTTAAATCTATTCATTTACCCCGGTTTATCTTATAAAACCAAGCTCAAGCCATACTTAATTTTTTAAAACCCTTCTTAGTCATTTTAAAACATATTTCTCCATCTCTTATGAACTACTAGTACAAAGATTAGTACTGCCCATTTGAACATGTAATCTCATACAATTGAGTGTTAGGGTTTTTTAATTGTATTAATCTTGTCCTCTAAATTTGATTCTAAGCGTCTTACATTCTAAGCTTTTTATACACAGAAGTTTTATGTCATGCACATAGTAGATTCTCAGTAAATAGTTGTTGAAAAAATAAATGGATGATGCTCTGATATTGTTATTTATACTTAGAATAAAAGGAGAGATTGAAAACTGTAACACAAACAATTTGGTTTATATAAAGTTAAATAAATATCTGGCTGTGATGGCTTTTATAAATGAACATATACTGATAAATGTCATAGAATGTAGTCTTGTAAAGACTGTAAAGATAAACATGCCCTTTTATCTTATTAGAGTAGTTTAGTTGAAAATGAAAGTAAAATAAGTTGTATCCAAGTCTTTTAAAAAATACATACTTAAAAAATTAAACTCATGTGCTTTCCCTTCTTTATTTAGATTAGCTTAGTAGTTTATTAGAAACTTAATGAAGAATATATACAACACTCTCCTTCTCAATACTTTACTTCCAGATTGTTAGACAGCAAGTAAATGTAATAGTCAAAATCCTAGAAGACATTGTGTATATAATTTAGTTATGTTCATGTCCTGCCTAACTAAATTATTTTAATTTTTGCATGGCTTTAAATGCTCTATAGTAGAATTGATTTCAGTTATAAAAATAGGAAATTGATTTTCAAATGTGACTATTCAGATAAATAATATTTGAATTATTTTACTGCTTAAACTGTTACACTAGTTATACTTACACACAGGTGAATTCTTTGTGACCACCCTCTGTATCTAAAGTATAGATTAAAACACATGTAACAATTTATTAATACAGTTGCAAATTATTTTACCATAAGTTCATTTAAATAGTCCATTTGTGTTCATGCAATATACAGTAATAATAATGAGTATTTTTTAATGTTTCAGTTTGATGAAATGAATGTTAAAACTTTATAATCTCTTTTCAGTTGGAGGAAATTTAGTTTTAACCAGGAAAAGGTGAGGATGTCAAGAAGTGATTGTCCTAGGCATGTAGATCTTACAATAATTAAATAACAAAAGCAGCAGCAACAGGGGCATAGCATAATAAAAGCTAGAGTAGGAAGTCACCCATTGTAAATATGTATTTGATTTTACATAAAATGTTTACTTTAAAATGAGTTAATACTTATAGTCTAAAAATGTGAAAATATATATATGGTCATAGTCTGAACGACATATATACCACAGTATGCTTTATACCTAAATAGGAACATGGGAAGGAAGAAAGATGACTGGCACAAAAATCCAGACTGGCTGTTTTACTCCATTGAAAGTTGCATTTAATTTTGAGTTGACTGAGAAAGGAGTAAGATGGGATACACTATCATTCTTATTAGGAAATGAGGTAGCTGTACTAATTATTAAGAAGGAATATTAAGACTGGGTGCGGTGGCTCACACCTGTAATCTCAGCACTTTGGGAGGCCGAAGTGGGCAGATCACTTGAGGTCAAGAGTTTGAGACCAGCCTGACCAACATGGTGAAACTCCGGCTCTACTAAAAGTACAAAAAGTAGCCAGGCGTGGTGGTGGGCGCCTGTAATCCCAGCTACTCTGTAGGCTGAGGCAGGAGAATTGCTTGAATCTCGGAGGCGGAGGTTGCAGTGAGCTGACGTTGTGCCACTACACTCCAGCCTGGGCGACAGAGCGAGACTCCATTTAAAAAAAAAAAAAAAGGAATATTAAAATTAATTTATTGTGTGGTTCTTCGAGTTAGATAACTTTAAACAGCTTAATATATGACGTCTCCAAAACTGGTTTTAGAAACGATCCAAAACCTTTTTAATAGTGTTATTTTAAATTAACCTTGGAAACAGTCTGGAGCTTAGTGGATTGTATTTGCCTATAATCTAATTTACTGATATATGCATACATGCATGCATATTATAAATATGGAGATATTTGTCACAAAGAAATGAGCATTATTGTTTAGCATTTATTGTTTATATATTTTAGATATGTCATTTATATCTAATTTTTTACATTAAAGCAAAGAGTTAAAATGTAATTTAAAGTGATGAATAATAAAACAATTTTCACAAATGTGTTTCTGAGGATTTTGACTTTAATGTCATATACTCATTTCTATTTGTCAAATCCTAGCTTTGTGCAACCACTGAGCCCAGTGGGTAATAAAAAGATGTATAAACCCTGGATCTTTTTCTCAAGGGATTTACCATCCAAGCATCAGTAATAATACACTTGTTCCCAAAGCAATAATACAAAGAATATGTGATATTTCCATATAAGTGACGAAATGTGATATCAGCCTGCGAATGCTATTTGATTGTATGTTATGTGCATGAAATGCTGACAATCTGATTGAAACAACATAGTGAAAATGAGTCTGTCACTCAGGAAGAACTATAAAATAACCAGTTTTGTTCTACCACCTACAGGATATCAGTTCCTTTGTGATACCACTATTTGTGGGAACAGACATACACCTTGCCTTTGCACGTGCAGTTTTCCCCTGGAACAAAGGAGATGGTTAGGTTTTGTGTTCTCCAAGAAATCCTGGGAAAAAAAAATGGAGAAAACTGAAGTATTTATTTATAAAACATGCAAACTATTTTAATACAGCATCCTGATTTTACAAATAAAGACAAAAGAAATCCCTTTAAAGGCATAAGTGACTTCAATTATCCACAGCCAGCACAGAGAATGACTTGGTCCTCAATGAACTTTCCAACTTAAGTAGAAAAAAACTTTAAAAAGTGTACATTAGGGGCCGGGCATGGTGGCTCATGCCTGTAATCCTAGCACTTTGGGAGGCTGAGGCGGACGATAACCTCAGGTTAGGATTTCAAGAGCAGCCTGGCCAACATGGTGAAACCCTGTCTCTACTAAAAATACAAAAAAAAAAAGAAAAAAAAAATTAGCCAGGCGTAGTGGCGCATGCCTGTAATCCCATCTACCTGGGAAGCTGTGGCAGGAGAGTTGCTGGAACCTGGGAGGCGGAGGCTGCAGTGAGCTGAGATCACGCCACTTCACTCCAGCCTGGGCCAGAGAGGGTGACTCCGTCTCAAAAAAACAAGCAAACATACAAAGAAATGTGTACATTAGGAAACAAAAAGCCTTTATTTTATTTTATTTTATTAAAAACTACCTTTAGGTCAGAATTTTATGTGCTTTAAAAGTTATTTTAAATATGGTAGATTATTGTTTGCATTCTTTCATCTAAATACATACTATAGTCTTTTATTACAAAGGAAAATGATATAAAAATTAAGGACTATAACTATTTTTGTTTTTTTTTTTTGAGATGTAGTCTCGCTCTGTCGCCCAGGCTGGAGTACAGTGGTACAGTCTTGGCTTACCACAATCTCCACCTCCCAGGCTCAAGTGATTCTTCTGCCTCAGCCTGCTGAGTAGCTGGGATTGCAGTGCTCCACGGCCACCTGGCTAATTTTTGTATTTTTAGTAGAGATGTGGTTTCACCATGTTGGCCAGGCTGGTCTTGAACTCCTGACCTCAAATGATTCACCTGCCTCGGC
>NW_012103476.1:2177301-2192999 GCF_000951045.1 Mandrillus leucophaeus
ATGCACCACCACACCCAGCTAATTTTGTATTTTTAGTAGAGATGGGGTTTCTCCATGTTGGTCAGGCTGGTCTCGAACTCCCGACCTCAGGTGATCTGCCTGCCTCGGCCTCCCAAACTGCTGGGATTACATGCATGAGCCACCACGCCCAGCCTTGTTTCTTAAGTTTTAAGAGCGAACAGAGTTTTTGCTAAAAGATCTCTTATGCTCACTGGATTGTTGTTTTTACAATTTTGGCATTTTCACATGTACCAAATTTGTTGTTTTGGTTCTCATTAGCAATGATGCAAGACTCCCAATTCCAATCATCTTGTTATTGAACAAATAATTTTTTTAAAACTCATAATCCGATCCAAAAATTTAGGTGGTGTGAAGCATATTTACTTGTAAGATTCTTTAATGAGGCCTGACCAGCTCTTTCAAGAGAAAACCAAACACAGTGATTCACTCTTCATAAACAGATCTTCAGTCTAAATGAATTTGGGTCATATTTGAGGTCACTTGGTTGTTGTTGTACTTCATCTTCTCAGCATCTCTTCGTTATTACCAGAAAACTTTGGTGTGCAGCCTGCATATAATCAGGGACAGAAAACTGCAGCATAAGCCACCTTAACTGAATTTAAAATGAGACAGTGCAATACAATATGCAGAACTGTGCAAGACAAAAATATTAAACTGGCACACAAAATGCCCCAATAGTCTTTTATTTGTGCAATAAGTAACGTAGATATGATTTGTCTGTATAGTCTAATACTCCTGTGTAAAAATCGGTGTTTTCATATGAAGAAGCAAAGACACCTGGTTATATTTAACAGTCTGTTGGGGTAGAGGGAAGCGAAACAAGTGTATTTGGGGTGTGTGTTTAATATTACAATAAAATTTAAAAATTATGTAAGCTACCATTATAGGTATGTAATCCTTTATTCATAAGTCTGAGTATATAAATTTACATTTAGTATTTAAATTCAGCATGGAGAAACTATTATAATTTTTGACAGTATTTATTTGAATACAAACAGAGCTGTTTCTAAACTATCTTGAAATGTGAACTTAGAACTACAATGAAATGAAAATGTTTTAGTGTATGTAACAAGGTTATGTGGTAATTCATAAACAGAAACCCACAATCTTTGTTTTAAAAAAATATATAAACTGTTCATTAAGAAAGATGTGCTTTTACACAAATATTTACAATGATCTTCTTTCTTCTTCTATTTGACTTCCTACATTGTCCCAAATTTTAATTGTCTTATTTCTCAGATGAAATCTGTGACAGTGGTCAAGGTGTACTCTGACTTAATCACAAGAATTTAATGCAATTCAGAGAACAATAGATTCTTTCTGATGTAAAATTCTTGGTTGTCATGTTGCTAGTGTGCTATTTGTGACCAGAATGGCAAGTAGTTTTAATCCATACGTCCTTTTTTCTGTGCTGGGATGCCTGCCAAACCTATGTCTGCGATTAACTTTTGAGGTTGTCAGTTGGAGACAAATTTAGGAGCAGGAGAACTTAGGACAGTGCATTTGTAGTTAATGCATATTTCACAATAGCATTACCTTTCAGAATTAGAAAACAAATAGTTATCTTCAGAAACTTAACCTTTGCTGAGCATTACATTTATTGTTTTATTGTTATTATTATTTATTTTTTTGAGATGGAGTCTTGCTCTGTTGCCAGGCTGGAGTGCAGTGGCACGATATTGGCTCACTGCAGCCTCTTCCTCCCGGGTTCAAGTGATTCTCCTGCCGCAGTCTCCCCAGTATCTGTGACTACAAGTGCGCATCACCATGCCCAGCTAATTTTTTGTATTTTTAGTAGAGACAGGATTTCACCATGTTGGCCAGGATGGTCTCGATCTCCTGACCTCGTAATTCACCAACCTCTGCCTCCCACAGTGCTGGGATTATGGCGTGAGCCATCACCATCCAGCCACATTTATTGTTTTAAACTGCCCTATGCTGTTCATGTAAATCTGCAATAAATTTCATGTAAACTTGATTTAATGAAATATGTTGAAATCATATTACATACTTATTCATAATTATTCATGGTATTCGAGTGTCTAAAAATCCTGCTCTGTAGCTGGGGGCAAAAGACAGCAACATTGAAAAGCACTGGTTATCTGGTTTTCTTTCCTATTTCTTGAACATTTACTATGCCAGGATACTGTGCTAAGCATTAGCCATGTATTATGTCACTTGAGCCTAAACATAATCTTTTAAGGTGAATACTGTTACTAACACATTTTACAGATGATGAAAGCAATTCTCAGAAATTTTGTGACTTAGTTTGAAGACAAGGTAGCCTGATTTCAAAGGGCACGTCCTTGACTACCACGATATTAATTTTCTATTGCTATTGTCACAAATGACCATGAACTTGGAGGCATAAACGATACAAACTTTATCTTACTGTTCTGTAGGTCAGAAGTTTCCCTCCTCTTCTGTCATCACATCTTCATCTGAATGGCCTGCCCTCTTTTTTTTTTTTTTTTTTTTTAATAAGGGCTCTTGGGATTGTTTTAAACTCACCCTGATTATTCAAGATAATCTCCCCATCTCAAGATTCATATCTTAATCACTCCTGCAAAGTCTTTTTGCCACGTTGAGTTAGGCAACGTTCACATGCTGGAGGGATTTGGAAGTGGACATCTTCAGTGGAGTCATTCTGCCTATCACGATTATTATACTGACTTTTGACAGTGTCTTTCCTTTTAAAATGACTGGTACTAAGGGAGGTAAGATGGAGAATGTGTTACTACTCTTATCTGTGTAGAGCTCCACAGCGATGATTCAGTATTAATTGATGAGTCAGATAAATAGTAATACCATTTAAACACAGCCACTGACTTTGTTTAAAAGTTAGATAATACAGAAATAAATATAATGGACTTTAAAAAGCTGCATACATTGTATGGCAAGGAATTCATCATCATAATTTTAACTGATAAATATTAATGTAGTTATGAATTTAAAATAAAAAAAAGATAATGACAAGGACTAAGGTGAATAGAGAAGATTTTTCATTTTAAATGTTTCATTTTCTGCAGAATGAGAAAGCCCTCACATTAAGAAATACTTTAACTGCATAGTACTTTATTCTTTTTGAAAAACTTTCTAATCTATGATTCCTTTTGATTTTTAGATAATCTTGGAGTTAATAGAACTGAGGCTCTTAAAACCACTTTATAAATAATTATCTCTGTTGTGGTCTGGAAGCTAACATGTATTGTTTTACTATTTATTTTTTGGCCATTTTAAATTTCAAGTTTGCCATTTTATATTGAGTTGTTTTATAACCTGCTCTAATATTTGTAGAGACTAGATGAGGTATTAATCCCAGTAAATAAAATACCATAAATCGATACATGAGGAACCTTAGTAAATTCCTCCGAGTCACACAACTAATTAGTAATAGAACTTCGCCTGCTACTTGGTTCACGGGACATCAGTCTAAAGTGGTTGCTGTTTGGCCCAACCACCTCCCAAATCTAAGACAGAGATTAGTGAGCTATTGGCCTTCTGATTTTATTGCCTATGCAGGTTCACGTGTATCATATACTAATTGGCAATAAATAGTTGTCTGTTGGTGTGATCTACACCATCTTCGTTTGGCTTTGGAAGAGGAAATTTATATCTTATAAAGCTGTGAAGTATGTCTCCAATATGCAAGTAGGCAGTGATGGGCATTGATTTGACAAGCAAATTAAAGCCATATTTAATATTCTGCTATAAGCCTTTTCTAATGAACTGAACATTTTTTTACCTTAACATTTACTAAATAAATTTTATCTCTCTCCATATCTCACTCTCAATCTCACATACTCTCCTATACACACACACACACATTCACACACACGTGTGCATGTGCAGTGACTTTATTTGTAAAAGCAAAAGTTAAATGTTATATTCTGTCTGTGACTTCGGCAGATTTTTGTTTTTTGTTCATGTTTTTGTAAATCTCTTGCAGAGATCTTAACGGAGCATGCTACATAGAGGAATATTAAGGCAAATGTGGCTTGATAGATTTTATCATTGATTAGATATATTAATCTAATCAAAAATTATCAGGCACCATTATTATGCCATCTCAATGTAATGGTGAGCATACAAATTTAGGAAAAAAACTAGCTGTTCTTGAGCCTTTTTAATTAGTTATTTAGAAAAGCATTGGTTACACTCTAAATAACTCTATAAATAATACTTTCTTAGAAAATGATCTTTACCTGGTGGTAGCATGCAATAACCAGTGATTATGAAAATGGAAATAAATCTAAAGCAAATATGTTTTTTATTTATTATTTAGCAAGTAAATTAAACTGTAAGTTACGTTTTCTTTCGCCTAATATATAACATGGCTATTTTAAAAATTTAAACTTCATCGTGAGATTTCCCTTATAATGTGGGCTAATAAGTCTCTATGATTCTTTCTTCTAGAAACCACTGGCATTAGTCTGTAAATTACAGGGTACCTATGCATTAGCACCAGCAAATGTTATTGTAATTGCCAGAAGCACCGTCAGCAGTGTAATGCTAATGTCTACATTACATCAGTTTGAAAAGAAAAATATGTGTTGACTACAGCAAATCAAAATAAACCTTTCCATGTTTCACTTCTAAATTCTTCATTTGCCTTAGTTATAAAATATAAATTAGTTCTTAGTTTTTTTAAAGAATATAATTACAGTGCATTATGAAACTATAAGGCATTGTTATTTCAAATACCAATTTACCCAAATATAGAATAGTCAGAAACTTAATAATTATCTTATTTGATAAGGTACATTAATGGTTATTGGTACCTAGGAACAAGCTCATTAGTATTTTTGTGTAATCTGAATCCCTCGTTTTCATAAAACATATTTAGAACTTTATCTACATACTTTGGCAAAATACTCTACTATTTTGTTTCAGGTAACAAATTTAATTGCTAACAGCACATGGTTTCTTTTTTTTTTTTTTTTTGTCTTGCTCTGTCACCCAGGCTGGAGCGCAATGGAACGATCTTGGCTCGCTGCAACCTTCGTCTCCTGGATTCAAGGGATTCTCCTGCCTCTGCCTCCCAAGTAGCTGGGACTATAGGCGCCCGCCACCATGCCCGGCTAATTTTTGTATTTTTAGTAGAGACAGGGTTTCACCAGGTTGGTTTTGAACTCGTGAGCTCAGGTGATCCACCCACCTCGGCCTCCCAAAGTGCTGGGGTTACAGGCGTGAGCCACTGCACCTGGCCGCTTTCTTGGTTTTACACAAGATTAATAATGTGCGCCATATTGTTGTCAGGCACATGGGATAAGTTGGCATGGGAAAGTTTAAATTCATCCCCTGCAACTTTGATAATTTAAGTCTATAAAATAAACTGATAAAAGATTAACAGGAAAAAAAGGCACACAAATTTATTACCTTGCGTATATAGTCACAGGAGTCATACAATATGTATAAGCTCAAAGGAGGTCCTGATGGTGGACACTTAAATATCCTCTTCACTGCGGAGAGTGGAGATGACGAAGAGTGGGAGTAAATAGTTTTTCAGGTGAAATAAATGCCCCCCCCCCCAAAACAATGGCTTGAGACCAAGTTTCTCTGGGCTTGGGGATGGCATCACAGGGTATGGGACAGTAAGGGGAGGTAAGTATGCGAAGCAAAGGGTGGCTTATTAAGCAGATGAAAATATCTCGGGTTGTCTCAGAGCTGCCCTCAGAAAGAATAGATGGTAGCCTGACGTAGAGTTAATCTTTCCTGGATCTGGACAAGAGAGGAACCACAGCGAAAGCTTGGCTGTTTATTTCACAAATCGTAAGAGTTTTCTCTATAGATGCAAATCTCTTTCACACAAGGCAGCTTTTCAGAACTATCCCTGTCTGCAGGCCCTGTGAATAGTCATCTGAAAGTCCATCAGACTTTTGTGTTTTGTGTTTTCTGTTTGTTTTCTTTAGTCCCCCATTTGAAACTGTATTTTCAGAAAGTTTTACATATTAAAGTAGGATTGGTACCTTTGGAGAGATTTAGGTTAGAGGTTGTGAGATAACAGGTAGGTAAAGGGGGGAGAAAACAAAATAGTAGAGTATTTTGCCAAAGTATGTAGATAAAGTTCTAAATACATTTTATGAAAACGAGGGAGTCAGATTACACAAAAATACTAATGAGCTTGTTCCTAGGTACCAATAACCATTAATGTACCTTATCAAATAAGATAATTACTATGTTTCTGACTATTCTATTGTTTGGGTAAATTGGTATTTGAAATAAGCAGATAAAAGCAAATTTGAGTACCCTGGTTTATACATTCTTGACTCTCCTAGTCCTGAGAATAGGTCAGCTTGTTAAACAGCTGCGTCTCATTCTTGGAGTTGGCATTGCAGATGGGGTCCCATTGAGGTTAAATCTCTGTGTGGCATAATTGTCTCTATGTGGTGTAAGCATACAGGTGTTTAATAAGAGATTTTTCTGTAGGAGCGTACGAATAAAAGGTTGGTGTTTGGAGTATTTTTAAGCTAGTTTTCCTAGAGACTGTGAAGCATCTTCAGTTGGAGTTGGCAAGCAGTGGCAATCTGACAGATTTTCCTGGATTGCACTTTGAGTCAGGTATTCCCGTGAACTTTCTCAGTAGTCCATACATCAACTGGCACAAAGGCTGGTGTTCAGTTTCTGTAGTGATTTCCACAGAGGTTTACATCAAGATGTCTTCCTTCAGTTTGTAGGCCTTCAACAAGAGGACAGTTTTAATTTCTAATGATTTGAACTCAGAAAAATGGAAGAAAAATTTCAGCTATTCATTTGGAAAGTTACAGTCAGATATTGTAAGAACCTTAAGTTTAGAATTTAGTTGACTTAATAAAAACTCAAAAACAATGGATAGGGCTAGAATCTGTTAACTGGTGCACCTTGGATTTCTTAGATTTTTTTTCTCTCCAGTCCCTCATCTATAAAACATATTTATGGCAAGGTTAATTTATTTGTGAAACAAGTTTAGTTTCATTAACTTGACTTAATTATTTGCAGAAAGTATAGTAGGAACAGTGATTTAGCATGTAGGCTTTTTAAAAGTTACCTTGCTGGAACTTTTCATAAGAAATCTCATATTGGACTTCTAAAAGCATCTCTAGGTTAGGAAACCAGGAAAAGGATTTGCCATTCCCTCAAACTTGTCTGCAACAAATGTATGACTTGGGTAAATTTCTCTTTTCTCAAGGTCTCCAAAGTATCTTGAGGTTCTTGGACCTGTCAAAAAGTAGCATTTTTTTACTTAACCCAAGGTCAGGGACTTTATAAGGGAATTGTATAAACAAGGGACCAGGTTAATCTTTCCAAAGGACAATTTATTGGCTCCGTAAATCAACCTCAGTCACTCAAAGCAATCAGGATAGATCTGAAAACAGGACATCCCAGTCAAAGCCTTAATAAAATAACTAGTATTTCCAATTGTGTTTGTTCTAGAAGAAAACAGATTCTATTGAACTTATGCAAATAACTCTACTGCCATAAAATAAGAATACTCGTGGGTACTTACTGGATTCTAGATAAATCAGGTAGTGAGAAAGGTAAATGTTTCAATTTTGCTCCCAAAAACATACTTTACCCAATTGCTATAAACTGTAAATAGTTTAAAAGAAAAAAAGTTAGCCTAATTCTAGAAAACAAAACATAAAAATAATCAATGTTTTAAACAAAAAAGTCATAAAAATCATTTCAGTCCTTCATTAGTTTAGTGCTGTGTAATTAATTCTTGTTCTACTTGATGTTAAGTCTCATGATGTTAGGTTAGCAATTTTATGTCTCCAGTTTTTTTCCATTGGATTTCTTGAAATTCTTACCCGGTTCAATTATATGATCTCAAACTTGTCAGAAACTGTATTTAAGAGTATTTGATAAGAGCGTTTGATAAGGGTATTTGATAAGACTGTTTTCCATAAACCTGCTTGAACACACAATTTATGATTTGCAAAGAGCCTTTGGAAGAAAAAAGAAAGCATCAGTATAAAGCAGTTTACTTTGGACAAGACTTAAAATAACCATGGTTAAAGACACAATTGACAAATCAACTTATTTATTTTCTGTGGCCTGTAGCAGTTTAACATATCAGACTTGGAGCACATATTAATAACATGTCCGTACAAATATAACTCAAAGAAAATTAAACATATTTTTATTTGACAGTGAGTGCTTCCCCCATAATTTAACATATGAAATAAGCTTTTTTTTTTTTTTTTTTGGGGCTTTAGGGGCCTTGTTTGGCCTTCGAAGTTTGTTTTTTGTTGAAAGATTTAATTTAGAATTTGAAACTTGATTTTGCGAAGCTTGTCAAATATGTCATGGATTTAAAGCACTTGATCAAAATATGATCACCACTCACTGTGAAATAATCGTCATTGACTTAGCCAAATTGGTAACTAAAAGATTTCAAAAAGTGAAGTCCTTTGCTCTTTGACAGACAAAAGTCTCAGTTTCTGAGTAACTTAAGGACTTAATAAAGACAGCAGGAGGCACACAAAATCTGTTTCTCTTTCTCTCCCCTCATTTACCTTTCCTGCAGTTTGCCCAAAAGTGAGCAAAAATATTTTCTTATCTCTTATGACACCAAAACGGTAGGGAAGTTTCAGTTTTTCCCTGAAACTTTGATAATTTCTGTCTATAAAACAAATTGATAATAGATTAACAAGAAAAAAAATACGTATTTATTAATATGCTTATGGGCACAGAAGTCATACGAAATATGAAAACTCAAAGAAGGACCAGATGGTTGACACTAAAGTACTCTGTTCATTTCGGAAAGTGTACATTAGGAGGTGTAGGAGTAAATGATTTTCGGGGGAAATGAATGAAGCCAAAGAACAATGGCCTTGGGACCAGGTTTCTCTGGACGTGGGTGGCATCATAGGTCTTGCTGTTTATTTCACTAATATAGGTTTTTCTCTACAGAAGCAAATCTCCTGCACAAATGGCAGCTTTTCAGGGCTGTTCCTCTCTCTAGGCCCACTAAGTAGCAATGTACGTCAAGTACCTGTATTTTGGGGTGAAATACTTTTTTTTTTGAGGTGGTCTCACTCTGTCACCTAGGTTGGAGTACAGTGGCACACCCACAGCTCACTGCAGCCTGGACCTCCCAGGCTCAAAGGATCTTCCCACCACAGTCTCCCTAGTAGCTGGGACTACAGGCAAGCGCCACGACGTCTGGCTATGTTTTGTATTTTTTGTAGAGACAGGGTTTCCCCATGTTGCTGAGGCTTTTTATTATTATTATTATTATTATTATTAATAGCAAGTGACTATAGCTAAGGTCATGGTATCAAAAATTATTCATGTCTTTCTTACATATGGAATGATATTGGTTATAAAATATAATTTATACCCATAGCTTTCCGTGTTTTCCTGTTGTATGTTGTTATTCTACTAAAAACTACTGAGCCATTTAACAGTTTTTAAGAAGACAAATGAATGTATGGATGCTATTCAAACTCTTCATATGAGAGAGATTAAATGATTTTTATTTGATTATTCACTTAAAAGTTATTTCAGTTTGATGTAATTCTTAATAATAAGAAATGCTAGGCATTTATTTATAGGCTCTGTGTTAGGGCATGTGTTCAGTAAGAGACTACAGATAAACACTAATTTTCTAATTTTCAACCTAACTGTTAAGGCATCATGATTACCATAAACCAAGCATAAAATACACTGTAGACATATTACTGGAATTTGGATTTTGTCAGTTAAAAAGTCAAGCATAAGAGTAGAATGGGTATATAATGTTAGTTTGAGTGGACTGATTCATTTGGACAGATCCTTTATGTACCACATACTTGAAGTTGGAATTTTAGATTTACTTGAGTAAAATTGGAACATATATAGAATGATTTAATTTTTCGGTAGTGTTGAAGCAAAAAATTCTCTACCTCACAAACACAATTCCCAATTTAAGGATATATTAATGTAGATAATCTCAACATTTTGTCTTGTGGTAGCTGATTAAATTAATTATTCTGCTCTGCATATGACATTATGAAAAATGGGAAGAAAATCTGTTGGATGTGATCCCTCCTCTTTTCTAGCCATAATCCATGGTTTACCTTGAGTTGCTTCTGTTCACAGATCTTTTGGGAATGTTTCAGCTGCTACTGTTAACTTACCAATTAGCATGATCTAAATCTAAATTCATTTAAATAACTGACAAGATTGACATTTATTCCCACATAAGAATGATACAGATATATAGAAATATTATTTCAGCTGAAATTTTGTATATAAAATAAAATGTATACTTACTAATTAGATACTTTAAAATGTTTTATTCTATGATGAAAGAAGAAAACATATTTGTTGTTCAGAAAATGCAATTCCTGACTTTCTACTGCCACTCCTTGATATGGTTTGGCTGTGTCCCCACCTAAATTTCTTCTTGAACTGTAATTCCAGTAATCCCCATGTGTTGTGGGAGGGACCGGGTGGGAGGTAATTGAATCATGGGGGTGGTTACCTCATGCTCTTCTTGTGATAGTGAGTTCTTACGAGATCTGATGGTTTTATAAGGGGCCTTAACCCTTTTACTTAGTACTTTTCCTGCTGCTGCCATGTGAAGAAGGATGTGTTTGCTTCCCCTTCTACCAAGGTTATAAGCTTCCTAAGGCCTCCCCAGCCCTGTGGAACTGTGAGTCAATTAAACTACTTTCCTTTATAAATTACCAGTCTCAGGTATTTCTTCATAGCAGTGTGAGAACAGACCAATATGCTTCTGAAATATACTGATTCATCAAATCCCATTTGACTGTAGACCAAATGCACAATCAGTGTTTATGATCCCCAGGTTTCAATTAGCATGGCTCTGCGTGAGGAATACTAAGGCCACTAAAACATGGCAGAACCTCTTTCTGCTGCAGGAAGACCTTCTTTTGAGATGTATAATCTTGGAATTGTAACCATTTGAATCACCTTTCCAACAGTATCACTGAAGGATATATTCCTTGTTCAGAGAAACTAAGACTTAAAACTATAAGATTTGTTTATTCTGTTTATAATCTCCATAAAGAAATATATTTCTCTCACTTGTTACGTAGACTATATGTAGACTATATGACATGTAGTTAATTAACAAAGTACATGTAACAGGCCCATTTTTATAAACTTATTTCTTCTAGCTATATGTTTGCACCCATTAACCAACCTCTCTTTATCCTTCCACTACCCATACACCCTCCCAGCCTCTAGTACCTGTCATTCTATGGTCTACCTTCATGAGATCAAGTTTTTAATCTTTCACATATGAGTGAAAGCATGTGTTCTTGTTATTATTTTTACAAGATTTGTGGTTCCCTTGAAAAAGATATCCCCTATTAATCCACTATTGTGAAAGAATAAGTTCTAATGTTCAATAGCAGAGTTGGATGACTAATATTAACATCAACTCATTGTATATTTCACAATAGCTAGAAGAAAGAACATGAAATGTTCCCAACACATACAAATGATAAAGCTCGAGTTGATGAACACCGCAAATGTCCTGAATTGATTATTATACACTCTATACATGTAATACAATATCACATGTACCCCATAAATATATGCAAATAAATATTTGTATCAATAAAAAACATAACTTCAGGGAAAAAGGACTATATTCAAATGTGTGCATATTTTGAATTAATATTTAAATAATCATTTGGATTTTTCATGTGTGAAAACATTACAAATGGAAATGAGAACATTTTTCCACAGAACTCATAACTTTTTTGCCGTAGACATATGCAAATCCCTGAAGTTGCCGGAGGGTCACTTATGTGATTCTCTCAAGTACAGCACTAAATGTTAGGATTGCTTGTTGATACCTAATCCTCAGTCAACATCATAAATCAGCACTTGTCAGATCAGGGAAGCATATTAACTAGAGTTATTATATTTCAGAACAGTTAGGAGTGTTTTTTATTCTGACAGCTTCCCAGAGAGGGGACTCTGTGATGAGTAGCTGCAGATATTTCATACCAGTGAGGAGGATACACATTGCCAGTTATTACTGTTAAGGGCAACCTTTGCTAGCACATCGTAATTCTCTCTACAGTCCTCTATTTTAATTTCTGTCATACCACAGCATTATTTACTCCTCTTCTAGGCTAACAGCTGCCAGCCATGAAGATTTTTATAGAGGTATAGAATTTTAGAAAGAGGGAAAAAACTATAGAGGATATCTTACTGAATCTTTATTTTCCTTTTGAAGATACTGATGCCTTTTTATTATTAAAGACTCATGAAGCTTTGGCCGAGAGAAGATATTTAACTCACTTTCTTACCATTACACAACTGACTTCTCACTGCCAGTTTGAGTTCTAGTGTCCTACTCATTCTTTCTGACTGAATGCACCATGACTTTATGTGTGTTCATGTGTATGTATCATTATTTAGATATATGAATATATATATATATCTTTTCCAGTCTTACTGTACTGTTTTGCATTACAGTATTAAACCAATGGAACCATTCACTATAGAAATGGTGCAGTATTCTATAGTAAGTGCTCACAAACATATACGACAAACCTGCATGTCCATCAGTAGATGAACAGAAAATATGGTATAGATACACAATGGAATACTATTGAGTCTTAAAAAAAAAGGAAATCTTGTCATTCACAGCAACAGGAATGAGCCTGGAGGATATTATGTTAAGTAAAATAAGCCAGACCCAGAAAGACGAATATTGCATGTTCTCATTAATATGTGGAAGCTAAAACGTTTATCTTGGAAGTAGAGAGTGGAACTGTGGTTCCTAGAGGCTGGGAAATGTAGGTGGGAGAGGGGATGGGGAAAGGTTGGTTAATGGCTACAGAATTACAGCTAGTTAGGAAGAACAAGTTCTAGTGTTCTATGGCACTGTTGGTGACTCCAGTTAATAAGAATTTATTGTGTATCTTCAAATAGCAAGAAGAGAGAATTTTGAATATTCCAAATAAAAATCAATGCCAAATGTTTGAGGTGATGGATATGCAAAAAACCTTATTTGATCATTACATGTTGTATACATGTATCAAAATATCACTCCACTGCTCATAAATATGGACAATTATTATGTGTCATCTAAAAATAATTATAAGAAAGACTATGAAAAACAACAACAACAAAACAAACACAAAGAAAAGAAAGAACTATCAATTGAAAAGGATTTTTCTGGTAGATTCACATTTTCAAAGGGTCATATAAGAAACAGAACCTATGACGAATACAAAATAAGATCTTTTCTCTTTAAGAATATTACAGAGTTAGTACAGTCTAGCATAAGATAAGTCTTTTGAATGGTGTTGACAACAATAAAAAGCCACTTGGGGAAGCTGTGTTATGATCTCAACCGATTTTTTTCACTCATTAATTGTATAAGTAGCTGATTTTAAATAAAACAACTATATAGGGTGCTGGTGACAGAGAGAAGGTGGGCAGACAATTCTCTTTAACTTCTTTGAGAGAGATTTTAAGATGAGATGGTACAAGAACATTAAAAGTGGAATTAGGTGAGGAGTCTTTAAACCATTACCTCGTATAAGTGCTTCTCAGCTTCCTTATCTCAACAGGTTATGTTAAAGAGTAGTTCCTGAACCTGGTGGGAACATTTCATTATGCAGTCTTTGAAGTAGCTAAAACATAGTGGTGGTGGTGTAACGATATGAATATTTTGAGTTTTTCACAAAGTAGATGCAGCAAATTGTAGATTTGTGAATTTGACTTTGCTTCAGGGAAAGACTTCAGAATATATTATATAGTAAGAGAGAAAGGAAGAGAAAAGTATATGTGTGTGTCTGTTCACAAACACTTGTCCTGGAAGACATGTGAGAGATGATTATTCCAATCTTGGTTGACTTCATTGTTAGTCATCAGACAAATAATTAGGGAAATTCTGTATACCTGGTATATCAAGAATTTGAGACCAGCATTGACTCAGCTTACCTTGTGATTAAGATGGAGAAATATGGACAGAATAATCAATTTGTAACAGGTTGAATGACGATGCCAACTTTCATTAATTTTAAGTGCAGTAGAACCCTTCCTAACATATTTTTATGTTTCTTCTCAAACTATAACACATACACAAAGGCAGGGATTATACTCTCTAAAAAGAATATAAAGTTTGGAAAATGGATCATTTTGACTCTACCATCAATAGACTGCTCTGTGGAATACATAGAAATATCTCTACTTGCTTTCTTGGGTGAGCATTTCTTTCTTTCTTTCTTTTTTTTTTCTTTGAGACAGTTTCACTCTTGTTGCACAAGCTGGAGTGCAGTGGCGTGATCTTGGCTCTCCGCAACCTTTGCCTCCCAGGTTAACGCGATTCTCCTGTGTCAGCCTCCCAAGTAGCTGGGATTACAGGCATGCACCACCACGCCCAGCTAATTTTGTATTTTTAGTAGAGATGGGGTTTTTTCCATGTTGGTCAGGCTGGTCTTTAACTCCTGATCTCAGGTGATCCGCCCACCTCGGTGGCCTCCCAAAGTGCTGGGATTATAAGCGTGAGCCATCGGGCCTGGCCTTCATATTTTGAGAAATTAATTTAACAGACATAAGGCTCATTTTTCTGAATTTAGAGGTAAATACTAATATACAAAAATCTCAGGGATTATTCTTTTCAGATATCTTAAATTCTTTCAGCTTTAGTCTTGCCGTCTCTAAATGAGGAATGTTGCCAACTAAAAAATGAGGTGTGAACTGCTCCCTTCAGGCCCTTCATTTCCCAGAGCATCTGTTATACAGTGTTGATGTTAAGCACCTGAAATGGGCTAGAGGTTCTAAAATAAGGAAGAATTGGTGTGGCTAAGTAAACAGAATGCAAGCGTTGTGTAAATCTTCTTTTCTGCAAGAACTGTCCTTGATTAATAGGCTTAAATAACAACATTATTTATCTCAGAGAACATGTTACTGTACTTTATCTGTTTGAAAGCTTTATAAAAGGCAAGGAAAAGAAAATGTGTGAAATCCAAATACCAATATCATCATTCAATTTTATTGTAACATGTACTGTCAATATAACTTACTCAAGCATTTATGTTTTCTAAATTATTAGACTAATGAAATGGAAGGCATTCTTTTCAAAATGTCAAATTTCAGCTAATTTACAAGTGCAAATTTTATCTGGTTAAACATTTACATATCAAACCACTGTAAGATTTAGGGGAACTGCTTATTCCTTTAGTCCTGCCCCATGCCCTCTATTAAGATCTTTCTGTTAAAGTTCATGCCATTATCAAAAACATAGTAATTGAGTTAATATAGGAAATTTAGCTCAGTGGCTAAGAACCAGGACTCTGGACTCAGTATAATATGGAATTATAGTAACACAGGTTAGAATTTAGGATGAGTAATTTAATCATATGTAAAACAATCATTATTATAGTATCTCATGGGGTTATTTTGAGAATTAAATGAGATAATATATATAAATTGGATAGCAGCATATATGGCACCTTATAAGTAGCTGTTGCTTTTATATTACCCTTTTATTCTTTTTTCAACTGGCATGGAATTCAGAAGGTAACTTTTGTTTTAAAGACAAAAATTATTTTTGAAGAAAAAATATTATATACAATGTTAGTAATTTTTATTTTTGTTAGATGATATTATCAAATTATGTTTTCATTTAAAAAGGAAAGTATAGTGGGTGGGTCTCAATGTCAGGAGATCAAGACCATCATGGCTAACACAGTGAAGCCCCGAATCTACTAAAAATA
>NW_012103476.1:2194109-2197626 GCF_000951045.1 Mandrillus leucophaeus
ACCGACCAGCTTGGGCAATACAGGGAGATGCTGTCTTTACAAAAAATAAAAAAAAATTGGTTGGGCATGGTGGCGTGCACCTGTGGTTCTGGTTACTTAGGAGGCTGAGGTAGGAGGATCCCTTGAGCCCAGAGAGAGACCCTGTCTTAAAATATGCATGTTTGTATGTATGGGTGTGTGTGTATATATATACACACCCATACAAATATATATATGTGTGAATGAAAATACATATATATCTATATATAAAAACACAGATATAGAAAAATATGTGTATGTACCTACGTGTGTGTGTCCTGAAAGGGTGTTGTAAATGTCAAGAATAAAAATCATCCAGTTTGATGTATTTTATAGTACATTTCTAGAATGTACATATTTTGATACTTAAAAATGTCAACAGACATTAACAAAAAACATACAGAAACTTTAAAAGATGGTCATGGTGGAGAAATTCAAGCACACTCCAGTCCACTCCTGATGTCACTTCAGTCTGCTGTTAAAAGTGAAATACAGACAAGGCAAATAAATAAATAAATAAGTAAGATACAAATATCATAGGATTTTTTTCCCCAAGAAAGTTCACATGCAATTCCTGCCTCAGAATAGATAGAAACTAAGCTGGGGTTATGGAAACTCATGCCTGTAATTCCAGCACTTTGGGAGGCCAAAGTGAGAGGATTGCTTGAGCCCAGGAGTTCCAGACCAACCTGGGCAACATAGTGAGACCCCCATCTCTATAACAACATTTTAAAAACAGTATATGGGGATGATGGTCCACACCTGTGGTTTCACCTACTCAGAAAGCTGAGGCAAGAGGGTCACTTGAGCCCAGGAGCCCAAGAATACAGTGAGCTGTGATCACACAAACTGCACTCCAGTCTGGGTGACAAAGCAAGACCCTGTCTCAGAAAAGACAAAAAAGAAGCCAGATGTTTGTGGAGTGCATAAGTCAATGTTCTGTCATCTGATACACTGGCACTGAGTATTAAAGTAGGCCTATTTAAATGGGAAATAATTATCTGAACCTTTAGCTTCCTTAAATTTAATATCATAAAATATGTGACATGATGTCAACCACATTCCCTTCCTTCTTAGATATCTTGGGAAGTGTCTTTCAAGACTATTCTCTCTGACGTATCTCATAAACCAGCTGTATAGTGGATTCATATCAGATATATGTATTTTTACAACTGCTGGAGCCACACTGCCTGGATTCAAATTTTGGTAGCGCCACTTGCCAAGTTTCTGACTTTGAGCGAGTTACTTACCTCCTCTGTGGTTCAGTTTTCTCACCTAGTAAAGGCTTATGATCATAATGATACTTAAATGCAAGGATGGGTGTGCAGGCTAGGTGAAATGATATATGTAAAGCACTCCGAAAAACTCTGATCTCTATAGATGTTACCCATGTTTTTATATAGCAGTGTCTCATGATACAAGTTTATTCGTCTGTATTCAGCAGGACATTGTGAACTTGTGGCATCAAGGAAACTGTTACTTATCTTTTTGTATTTAAAGTTTGTCTCAGTGTCATGCAAATGGAAAGGGATTAGCATTTGGGTTGTTGTTAGACTTAATTTTAAAAGAGGTTCCTGCAATTTCATAGGTATTCATTATGTCTTAAATATGTGACCTCAATGACCAGTACTAAATTTTGTTGAAGGTTCTATTGGATTATCTGTTCACAAATACAAGCATTTAAACATTTACATCTCAAGTTTCCCCCATATAACATTTGTTTGTCTCTTAAAACAGCTTTTCAATGTGTCCTTTTCAACCAACACTTCCAACCAACACTTACTGTCATACTCCAAACTGTTATTTTACAGTTTTTTCTTTCTATTTTTGCTTCACCATTTTGGCATCACCTCTTGGTTCAGATTTTCTTGCCAGCACCAAAACTCCTGTAGCTTATTTCTCAGTTATGTGACTGCATTGGTACTGCAGTTCAGGGAAACTTTATTCTTACTGTTTTGTTTTGTTTTGTTAGTTTAATAAGAGATAATGTCTGAAAGGACATGAGCAAAAGTAAAGAAACAAAAATCTAGTCTTGCTGCTTGACAAAATAGTATGAGAAAAAAGCGGACAAGCACCAAACCAAAAATAATAGCAAAATATCTAAGAAAATTTGATAATTGTTTTGTCAGAATGAAAACTTTTTCTCTAAGTAGTATTTTTCAGTGATTTTATTCTCCCTAATTTGTACATCTCCTTTATCGTATTAAATAAGAGAATCTGCCTAAATGTTTATAGCTGCTTTATGCAACAGCCTATATCCTTTTTTTGAAAGGGGTTTGTGACGTCACTTGGTTTGTACAAGT
The DNA here is from genome assembly GCF_000951045.1 of Mandrillus leucophaeus. Lineage (NCBI taxonomy): Eukaryota > Metazoa > Chordata > Mammalia > Primates > Cercopithecidae > Mandrillus > Mandrillus leucophaeus. The sequence goes on from NW_012103476.1 coordinate 2,196,431, forward strand.
TAGAGAAGCTATGCAATTCATAGTGAAATAGTTTTATTAAGTTTGCTGTCAATGATAAAGATTTTACTTGAGAACACTCTCAGAAAGTTTCCGTTTTCACTGGGGTATTTAAGACAATGCTTGTAAGTGTTCAATGATTTCTTTGATATAATTTAGTGAATTTTGGCTAAACACATATTTTTAAAAACAATTATTTGAAAATAGAAAAATATGCCAGAAAACAAAACTGGTTTTCTAATGGGTTGCTATTTAGATTCTAAGTATTCATTAACCAGGAGGTGGCTAATGAGCAGATGTTTAATGAGCAACAGAAATGAATAGACAGGTTTTTTTTGCTTGTTGATTTCAGACAGACTAAAGGTACAGATATGTTGATGAAACAAACAAACAAAAAAAGAAACTATTCAACTTGATGGGACTTAAGGAAAGATGTTCTAGTAATAGAATTGAATATGGTATAGAAGCTTGCATTAAAATTTCAGAAAAATAGTTCTACAACTGTAGGGATAAATAAAACTAATACACAAAGAGCACTAATAGTTAAACTTATTGAAAGAAATGTAATCAACTCATATTCAATACATTATGCATTTTTTTCTTTTATAACTCATTAACTTGCTAATAGCCATTTTACTGCTTATTTTCAGGGGTAAGAAGCTGCGTGGATTTTTGTTTTGTTTGTTTTTGAGAATTAAGCTCTGATTTTTTTTATTTTGCCCAGATTCCTACTTAAGGGGCCTGGGGAGTCATGCCCTACAAATCATAAATTCTCATCACATGGATTTTATTTAACACTATATTTCGTAACTTACTTTCCAGTCTGACTCTGGTATAACAAGGAAGAAAATCAAAATGGTTTATCCCAAAATATATTTCCTTGCCATACATTGAAATTGCCCTGCAATGTCTCTTGTGGGAAAAATCCACATTCTATAAAGAATCTCCTTTCCCCTTTGTTTTCCTTTCCTCCTTTCCAAATCCATGAGATGATCAACTAAGAGCCAGGCACCCTGTTAAGTCCAATAAGAAACATTTTACAACTTGCTCTCTTTGAAGTGTGCTATCTGAGAGCTTCCTCTGTACAAAAAACTTGGTCTCCACAATCTTTTATCTTAACCTAAACATTTAATTTCTATTAATCCCAGGTCTTCAGGTAAACTCAACCAATTGTCAACCAGAAAATGTTAAAATTTACC
>NW_012103476.1:2198041-2200532 GCF_000951045.1 Mandrillus leucophaeus
ATATTTGGCTTAGAATAAATCTCTAAAAATATTTTACAGAGTTTGACTCTTTTCGTCAACATGTTTTAGATCTGTGTATCATGCATTCTTCTTTGTCGGGTTTAATTCTCCTGACCTTAGATTTCTCATACACTTTGTAGCTCTCATAAGATTATCACAAAGAACAGAAAAACAGAAAGTATTAGGAAATTTTGTATACTTTCTATTTACTATTATTATTATTACTAGTTTTTTTAGATGGTGTTTCGCTTTTTTTGCCAGGCTGGAGTGCAGTGGCACGATCTTGGCTCACTGAAACCTCCGCCTACCAGGGTTCAAGGGATTCTCCCACCTCAACCTCCCAAGTAACCGGGATTACAGGCGTGCGCCACCATGCCCAGCTAATTTTTGTACTTTTAGTAGAGAGGGAGTTTCACCATGTTGGCCAGACTGCTGTCAAACTCTTGACCTCAGGTAATCCACCTGCCTCAGCCTCCCAAAGTGCTGGGATTATAGGCATGAGCCACCATGCCTGGCCTGTCCCTGTTAAATGTTTTAGTTGTAAAACATTTGGAAAAATATATGAATTGAGTTTACATTATAGGAAGAGAGAAAAATCTCAGTATTCAGATGTCTTTTCCATTTGAAAACTACTGTTTCTTCACTTTTTTTTTTTTTTCCCCGATTCATCATTTAAAACTGTCAGGTACAGAACTCTAAATTTTGGTCTCCTGTATGATAATTTTCAAAGAAGCAAGTCATTACACGTTTGCCTTAATAAAATCTTTACTGGTCCATCTGTGCAAATATCTTCCTTTTATGGGCTCTTAAGCACTACATCATTTAAACAATCAGTTTTAATTTTACTCTGACTTGCTACAATTTTCACCAAAGCAAAAATCATAACTTTTCTCCAAATTTTACCTCATGCTTGCTGATAAGATCAGATTGCTTCAGTCTTAACCACACTCCCTCATTCAAATATGGAACACATTTTGGGATTACTGGAGTTGAATCAATCATTTATTCAATAATTTATACCTATAGTTGTGAAGGAAAAGTATAGTATTTTTATATTTTATTTCCTTTATTTTTGTATATAATTTATATACTGTTACAATTAAACTATACTGATTAAATACTCTATAATGATCAAATTCTAACATAATTTTTCATGCCCATAAAACACCACTACATTAGGCTTCTAATTACATGTTTGATTCTTTTTAATGGATTCATAATTGATGGCATAGACCCTTCTGCATTGCCTAATAAAAAGAGCATGAAAATTAGAGCCAGCCACTGACTATCGCACTGACTACTTTTTTTTTTTTAATGTTACTCTAAGGAATTTAGAAGTCTTCCATTTCCTTGTAATAATGTTGTTAGTCGGGCACAGGGGCTCACACCTGTAATCCCAGCACTTTGGGAGACCGAGGTAGGCAGATCACCGGGAGGATCACCTGAGGTTGGGAGTTCAAGACCAGCCTGACCAACATGGAGAAACCTTGTCTCTACTAAAAGTATAAAATTAGCCGGGCATAGTGGTGCACGCCTGTAATCCCAGCTACTCGGGAGGCTGAGGCAGGAGAATTGCTTGAACCAGGGAGGCGGAGGTTGCAGTGAGCCGAGATTGCGCCATTGCACTCCAGCCTGGGGAAAACGAGTGAAACTACGTGTCCAAAAAAAAAAAAATTGTTGTTAATATTACATAATTATGCATATAAATGGGTTTTTGAAGATGTAAATAGTGTGCAAATGGAAATGTTATTATTAGGCTAGGAGCATTTGAAGCTAGCTTGATTCATTTCCTTAGGTTAATAGACACACAGTTATTATTCTACAGTATGCATCAGATCAAGTGACTGATCAAAGGATTTCTCAGGTTGACTAACTGGACTTTGCAAAATTTGAATTTTTTTTTTTTTTCATTTCACATGAAGCACTGTAAAGTGCAAAAAAAAATGGTTTTTCTCTTTAGAATCTGTTTTAATCTGATGTACTCCTTGATTTGCATTTCACACACTCTCCTAATTTGTATCAGACCTAAAAAAGTGAAAGGATTAACTTCCTTAAGGATGCACTGGAGAAACTGTCATTTTAGAACTCATGTAGTTCAAGTGTGCCAAAACCTGATTTTAGCAGTAGTTAAGTCAGGGATTATGTACCATTCATAGGATTGTTTTGGGGAATGGTTTATGAGTGTTAACAGAACTCCAGTAAGTCCGGTGCCACCATTTTTGTCAAAGTAAAGAAGGCACGTTGATTGTTACTGCTTTCTGTGTTCCTTGTTGACCCATTTTGGTTCCTTCTTTCGTATTCCAACTCAGTGATGCCAACCCCCCTTAGCCTAGCAATTCAGTTTTAGATGTGTAGCATTTTTGTTTGTCCTGCCAGGATGGAAGATGTTAGCATTAACCACTGTTCTTCATTCATCTCTGGATTCCCCACAGCCCCTGTCACTGGAGGTCTAATGTTGGAGATTTAACAAGGAACCTGAAAGATGTTTTAG
>NW_012103476.1:2200582-2232134 GCF_000951045.1 Mandrillus leucophaeus
ATTCAATAATTTATACCTATAGTTGTGAAGGAAAAGTATAGTATTTTTATATTTTATTTCCTTTATTTTTGTATATAATTTATATACTGTTACAATTAAACTATACTGATTAAATACTCTATAATGATCAAATTCTAACATAATTTTTCATGCCCATAAAACACCACTACATTAGGCTTCTAATTACATGTTTGATTCTTTTTAATGGATTCATAATTGATGGCATAGACCCTTCTGCATTGCCTAATAAAAAGAGCATGAAAATTAGAGCCAGCCACTGACTATCGCACTGACTACTTTTTTTTTTTTAATGTTACTCTAAGGAATTTAGAAGTCTTCCATTTCCTTGTAATAATGTTGTTAGTCGGGCACAGGGGCTCACACCTGTAATCCCAGCACTTTGGGAGACCGAGGTAGGCAGATCACCGGGAGGATCACCTGAGGTTGGGAGTTCAAGACCAGCCTGACCAACATGGAGAAACCTTGTCTCTACTAAAAGTATAAAATTAGCCGGGCATAGTGGTGCACGCCTGTAATCCCAGCTACTCGGGAGGCTGAGGCAGGAGAATTGCTTGAACCAGGGAGGCGGAGGTTGCAGTGAGCCGAGATTGCGCCATTGCACTCCAGCCTGGGGAAAACGAGTGAAACTACGTGTCCAAAAAAAAAAAAATTGTTGTTAATATTACATAATTATGCATATAAATGGGTTTTTGAAGATGTAAATAGTGTGCAAATGGAAATGTTATTATTAGGCTAGGAGCATTTGAAGCTAGCTTGATTCATTTCCTTAGGTTAATAGACACACAGTTATTATTCTACAGTATGCATCAGATCAAGTGACTGATCAAAGGATTTCTCAGGTTGACTAACTGGACTTTGCAAAATTTGAATTTTTTTTTTTTTTCATTTCACATGAAGCACTGTAAAGTGCAAAAAAAAATGGTTTTTCTCTTTAGAATCTGTTTTAATCTGATGTACTCCTTGATTTGCATTTCACACACTCTCCTAATTTGTATCAGACCTAAAAAAGTGAAAGGATTAACTTCCTTAAGGATGCACTGGAGAAACTATCATTTTAGAACTCATGTAGTTCAAGTGTGCCAAAACCTGATTTTAGCAGTAGTTAAGTCAGGGATTATGTACCATTCATAGGATTGTTTTGGGGAATGGTTTATGAGTGTTAACAGAACTCCAGTAAGTCCGGTGCCACCATTTTTGTCAAAGTAAAGAAGGCACGTTGATTGTTACTGCTTTCTGTGTTCCTTGTTGACCCATTTTGGTTCCTTCTTTCATATTCCAACTCAGTGATGCCAACCCCCCTTAGCCTAGCAATTCAGTTTTAGATGTGTAGCATTTTTGTTTGTCCTGCCAGGATGGAAGATGTTAGCATTAACCACTGTTCTTCATTCATCTCTGGATTCCCCACAGCCCCTGTCACTGGAGGTCTAATGTTGGAGATTTAACAAGGAACCTGAAAGATGTTTTAGTATTAGAAGTGTTGCCTTCTCAGTGCCTTCATCTCCTGATCTGGGAAATGACAGTGAGCACCTTGCCCATACGCCTGTGTGATTGTAAAAGTTAAATGAGTCAGTACTTGCCATACGTAGGCACTAAAAATGTTAGCTGTTTCAGTTATCATTAGTATTCTTTCTTGAGGTTGTAGGAAACATGATCACAATATCAAAATATGAATTTGGCTATGGAAATAGTTACCTATTTCTTTGGGAACAGCATGATACGTTTGATTTCCTCTTATCAAGATACTTTAAAGTTGTTATTCTTCAGACCAAAATATCTGGACCCAATGCCACTTGGTGTCCACTATGATATGTGGTGCAAATGCCTCTTCAATAAAAGAAGTGTTTGTCCCAGTTGAAGGGAGGGATGTCAACGGTAGATTTCAGTCTCTTCAAGAATTGCTGCACCTCTAGATGGTCCCATGTCCAAGGTAATACCCTTTTTATGGTTTTTTCATAGCCAGCAAGGCAGAATATAAAAACCTGACCATCTCAGAAAAGTTCTAAAGCATCCTTCAAGCTCCGGAACTCCCCGTGAAGTTAGCCAAGGCTGTCATTGGGTTGCTGTTGCAGCTTGACTTCTCCTTTCCAATTTTGCATCTTTGCTTCCCCTTTCACATATGCTGATCCCAAGGACACTTCTTATAAACATCCTTCAAGCTAAACCGGCTCAGAATTTGTATCCAGGAAACCCAGTCTGGGATACTCACACAGAGCTGTAACTTTTCATATAGTGGATGCTTAATTACATGGATACCAAACTGAGCTGAAAAACAAAATATAAAACAGACTTCATTTTCAGAAGGCAAATTGTTTGCAACTCAGGTTTCTCAGGCTGTGTTAGGCTGGGGATAAAATTAGTCATAAGAAGTGTTTTGACTTAGCATTGTAGCTTCTGAACCCAGGATAGTGTCTTATGCCATAATAGGCTCATGGCAAATAGTGTTGCGTGGAAGAACAAGCAGACATTTCTGTAAATTTGGCCACATTTGATAGTTTACAACTTCTGTTGCCCATTTCTTTTCCAAGGTTACTTTCTGGAGTCTCATACAATTGTAGGAACTTCCTCATCTCTATTGCTTCAAGACATTTAATAACATCCCTTTTTGTGGCTCTCTGTAACTGATATTTCTGATGTAGTAATAACAGTGGCGCAGATAAGCACCAAAAACCTTTCTCCCACAGTTATTACTGTTGCTATCATGCTAAGTTTTCCAGAGAACAGAATTCCTTTTTTTATTCAACTTTTATTTTAGAATCAGAGAGTATATATGCAGGTTTACTTATTTATTTACTTTTATCTATTTATTTATATTTTTTAAACAAAGGTATATTGCATAATGCTGAGTTTTGGAGTATGAGTGAATTCGTTACCCAGACAGTGCTCATAGTACATAATTTTTTAACCATGATTTAGTAAGCTGTATCATGGGAACTCAAACTCTTGATGGCCTTTTTTTTTTTTTTTGGAGACGAAATTTCACTCTGTTGCCCAGGCTGGAGTGTGGTGGTGCATTCTCGGCTCATTGCAGCCTCCACCTCCTGAGTTCAAGCAATTCTCCCACCTCAGTCTCCTGTGTAGCTGGGACTACAGGTGCCTGCCACCATGTCTGGCTAATTTTTTGTATTTTTAATAGAGATGGGGTTTCACCATATTGAACAGGCTGGTCTCGAACTCCTGACCTCAGGTGATCCACCCACCTCAGCCTCCCAAAGTAGATGTCTATTTCTTAAATGTTTTCCAGGTATTTTAATCCATATTCTATTTCAGGTATGACTTGTATATGTCTCTCTAGCAGGTAGTAAAGATTCCACAAAGCCTAGGCTGGACAAAAAAAAAATAAAAAATCTGAGGAATTGTCCACGATACTGAGCATTCAAAATCATCCCTTTTTGTAGACCCAAACACTTGATTTCTTGGAATGAATTCTTTCTCCAGAAGCATCTCATCCCTTGGGCAAATAGAGCCCTGGTGGCCTGTAATCCTACCAGCAAACAAAGTTTGGACAGATTAGAAACACTATAACGGACTAAATTTGGACTCCATCTGGGGTTTCTACTATAGTTAGAAAATCAATTATTGCGTAATACCCTATGCACTCTCTTTTTTTCAAAAGTGAAAATGGAAGTAGATAATGTTAGACCAGTCAGCACAAAATTTGTGTCCTCTTAAAAAATTTAGAGGAAATAAAGTATTCATAAGCCTCATATACTCATTTCTAAGGATTTATTTTGTGTGTTTTTGTATTTTGTTTTGCTTGCTTATTCTCCTTACCATTTCTTACCACCTACTTATGCTTTAAGAGCATGCATAAATTTATTTTACTTAGAACAGACAAACTTGTTATTGAATAGTTGAAAAAAAAGTAAAAAAAAATTAATTACTGATATTTCATTGTGAAGATAATAGTTATTGTAATTCTATGAAATTAAGTATTATGGTAACAGACTCAAAGTAGCATTTAAAATTTGCTTCTGAGTAAATATTTATAATGATTGTGCACTTAAATGTCAAAAGGACAAATGGTTTGCATTATAAAATTTGTGGGGACATCAGAATATGGTTAATAGCTTTTTCTCATTCTTAGGTTTTCTCCATTTCCAGTATTATTTTCATTGCTTCCATCTTCTTAAGTGAATAGGGCATATTATTCCTTACTTGTGTGCAGTACAAAATTTTTTATTACCAATGCTGATGAAACTGACCTGTGAAGCATGTGGACCGGTTACCATTTTAAATTGTTTAATTAATTTTCAAATCTTTTTTGTGTGTTTTCTTTGTTTTTATTTTTCGGAACTCTCAAGGTCAACTTTGTAGACTATGTGTTATTTTAAAAAATTAATTGTTTTAATTTTTGCCATTTATTTACGTATATCTTATAATACTATTTTCTACATATATGCATATGCCCCTTTATATCATTTCCAATGCATTATAGTTTTTTCCCTCTCATTTTTTCATTTTTTTGTCATGAGTATATTTAAGAAACCAGTTTTGTTTTTATTTACTCCTTTTCTGTCATTTTGTGTTTTGTTATTCTAAATTCATCTTTTATTCATCTTAATTCCCATCCTCAATTTTTCTTGGTTTATTTTGTTCTTTTTCTACTTACTTTATATGTATATATGTACATATATACATTCATATATGGTATTTTTAATAATAAAACTTTTACTGTTGTAAACATTGGGTACATATCTGTTCCTATAGGTTTAGGTTTAAACTATTCTTTTGTTTTAAACTCTGCACCTTTATATAATTTGGTATCTGTTATGATTTCCATGTAGGTTTGGAAGATGATCCTTAGAAACACCAATTATTTACTCCATACCAGCATCCAAAAGATCATTTGACATTTTCATTGGTTTGACTTCAGAATTAGAAACTCTAATTTTCATAAAATAAACATTATAAACTATAAGTCATGCTCATCCAGTCAACAGTCATTGCCAAAGCTTTTCATGACTTTGTGATTGAATAATCTGAATTAGAATTTTTTTCAATAATGTTACATTTTAGGAACCTAGACATAAGTACAAATTTATTGGTGAATATTGATTGTCACCATACAGGACAGTATTTCAGATATTCAAACAGATGGGTTATTTTAAAAAATGTGTTTGAACTTCTTTACTTCAGTTTGTAAATCTTACTGCTAATGTACTCCTGTGGTCTAACAGATTAACGTAAAATGTTAAGGTTGTAATTATGATTTAGTACATGAAGGTATACTCCTCACATACTCAAATACTAGTTCATGATGATTAGAACAAAATTTAAAGGCATGGTTTATCATAGACGAGATAATATCTATCAAGATGTATTGCCAGAGTAATTACCTAAGTATTAACAAACAGGCATATGAAATCAATATATATAGTGATTTAAAACACACGTAAATTGATTCCAAAAGATGTGATACCAATGTCTATTTTAAATTGTTAGGAGAGAAATAAATTAAAAGTTTGACATAACATACTTTTTGCCAAAATTAATTCAAGTCTCTCTGTTAAATTTAGATTTTGATTATTTGTCTCAAAGAGAACTATGAGTATAGGAAAACTGACAAAATCTGAACAGTGTACTACCTAAAACTAGCCTTTAAGTTTTTTAGATTCTTTTCTCTCAGTCCTGCAGTAGTCCACGTTACTGTTTCTGCCTCCTAAATTTTTAAATACTTTCTTAGAATGAAGTTTTCTTATGTGTAGAAATGAAGTTGGCTTAAGACCCTAAGTTGGGAATATTTTCTTTAGCTTTGAGATCCATTGGAAAAAATGTATCTCACGAACACCCTTAAGGAAAATGAAACAAAAATATTAGCTACAAGAGAGAAATATAAACATGGTATTTCTTTTTGTAACATCTCTTAATTTTCAGACAAACTTTCTTATCTATTAAGTACTGGTATATTTTTGATAGTACTGTGTAAATCGAGAAAGGTGATTAAAATCAAGAAGCGACATATAGTCATCTAAATTATCTCCAAAACACTTAAAGAATGACTAAGTGATTTTCCTCTGAAATCATTCAGATAATTTGTATGTGTCTGTGTGATTATGCCCACTGGGCACCTTTAAAGATGCTTTAAAAATAACCTTATTATCTCTCTTGTCCAACAACGTATCCAGTAAATAACAAGCAGAAAATTTCATTGACCATTCCTTTACTAAAATAATGACAGTTTTAATTTATTAATAGGAGACTTTTTTAGGTATAGGGTAATGATAGGGAACCTGAACAGCTTTGAGAGCAGACCTGCTTACCTATTTTCTTCTCAGTCTAACTTCTTAATTTGTTTGAATTATAATGACCTCTAAGGAGGAAACACAGCTCCTTAGTAATACGTTAAAAACTAAAGCTCATCTCAACACAGTGGAGATCACTGGGGAACTGGTGTTGGAGGTTAGCAGTTAGGAGAAGGCTCAGGGACACCCCACTTGAGATTTGAGATTAGACTAAGTATCTCATCACTTAGTAGCTGTTATTTACACTTCCTAAACCTTACTTTCCCCATTTGTAAAGTAATAGTGCTAATCAAGCCTAACTCGTAGACTTGATGTGTGAAGTGAAAGAGGAAACACGTAAATACAATGCTGGCACAATCCATGCTCAGTAATTAGTAGCTCTTGTCACCATTATTATGGACACTTACACATCCCTAAATATTATGGGACTAAAAATCCATCAAGATGAATAAAAGATAAAAACAGGACACCTCTTCTTAAGGTACCTCATTTTGCTAGCAATATTTTTATGGTCAGTAAACCGTTTTCTCTCTAGGTAAAGAAATTCTGGCTTAAGTATTTTTTATTTGCACTGTATTAACTACTATCTTTACACACAGTAACAACCTAATTGGATTAAAACAAGCCTGTGTCTTTATATATTAGAAATGCTACCTAGTACTGAAATGATGCATTGTAAGATCTAAACATGGAGTCAGGGAGTCATATTTATTCACTAAACTTTCCAGTAGCTTTCCCCTTGATTGACAGTGTGTATTGAATATAAACTTGGGGAAAAATTACAGAAACACTATGGAATTCCTATTGGAATAAATGAGCAAATAGATTATATTTGACTTCTTTTTTTCCCACCAATAATGTAATTTTAATTTACATTGGTAATGTTGCCCGTTCATCTGACTCAGTTTTCAAGTTGCAAAAATTCTTCCAGATAACACTAAAATAAATGGGTAACTGACAGTTTCGAGCAAGTGACAGAGATATGTCTGTGTGTGTGTGTGTGTGCAAGTGTGCACGTGTGCATGGCTGGGGGGAGAGAGAGAGAGTCTTTTTAATCACAAAAATGATTACTTCTCCTAAAGAAAAAACAGAAGTTTGGCATGGCTCTCTAGAGGTCAAACTGATCTGAAAGGCAGGAAGAGTCAAAATTCTTCCACCATGGAATGCAACCATGAAATTGTTGCTACTCATAGGAAGTCTTAGTATAGTTTGTTTTAAACATTTTAAAATTGCAAATAAATGGAGACAGATAAATACTATGATGAGAAGGTCAGGGGAAGCCTGGAGATTTCGGAGTACTCTTTCATAATTCGAGAATCATGTAACAGTTAAGAAACTAAACTCTTGAATCTTCATAGTCTTTGCTTTCTCCCCGTTGATTTATCTGATATTATATAGCCTCTTCAATTATAGACTGGACTGAAATGTTTTATTTTTGTTTTATTATAAAAACTCATACTTGTCTTTAAAATATTCCCTTAAAGAGTGTTTCATATATGTATTTTCCCTCCAAAATATAAAGAGGCTAAACCACTGTAGTATTGAAAGATTGAAAGAAAGACCCAGGGTGTCTGAAACCAAATTTAAAGGCTCAGTTCTAAGAGGAGTTAAAATGCTTCCTTTGTAAACACTTTAAACTTCACCTTTAAACATTGATGAGAATATTATAAAGAATTCACCACAGCAGTTTCATGGAGGTAGAAAAAAGTATTGAGAAGAAGGAGGGTGATTGCAACAAACACAAAGAAACTACTGAGATGTACCAAAGAAATGCAATTATCTATGAATGGGTAAACCAGTTACATATTTTGCTTTCACAGCATGAGATCATTTTTAATTTGAATTGGTTTACCATGTAATGATACTTCCATTTTAAAGATTTTATGCATGTAACCTTAATATTCTCAAGGTTTCCAGACTTCAGAGAGGTAAGTGATACTTTTATTATACAATGTTGGAGCACTTATATTCCACAAGGGTGAGTGATCCCTGCTGGAACAAAGTCCTTATGCACCCGGACAAATCCTTCCTAATCGTTACTTGTCATCCTTCATCTAATCTGTGCTCCTAACTTTTCCCCATCACGACTGGTTTTGGGCCCTTCTCCATGCAATTGCCATTCTTACATATTTAACAAAAGCATTTTTAAAGTTGTCATTTAAGAAAGACTTTCCTAAGGGCTGAGGATAATATAATGCAATTACGACATTGACTAGCTAAAACTGGATATCATCTACCTGTGCTCCTAAAAGCTTCAGGCCTCTCTCTTTCCCTGTGAGTCCTTTAACAGCTATTTCTTCAAATTCTGACCTTCTCTATGGGATATCCCTCATGTTAACTTTCCCTACTCCATATGGAGATTCCAATACGTGTCTCCTTTAGGCCTAGCCACTGGCAAGAGAGGAGCATGATATGATGATGTCTCCGAAGAATTTCCTGCTCCCAATCAAAATGACTTCTACATGATTGAACATAATGCCTTGTACTTAATCAAGAGCCATCTGCTCCAGTGATCACTAATACCCAGAAACTCTGGGTGAATTGATTATATATACTGAACAAAAATAATGTGCCAAAGTGTTCCCTAAGTCTCTTCAAAAAAAAAAAAACAAACAAAAACAAACAACAACAACAAAAACAAACTAGCTTCCACACTTAAAACCAAAGGGCAAAGAAAAAAACAAGATATAAAACAGCAGTTTGCTGCCACTTTCAGTTGATTAAAGTTCGAAATACTGGAACCCACTTGCTGTGTGTGTGTGTGCATATGTATGTGTGCTTGTTGTATGACATTTCATTGCACACATGAATTCCTAAATCTAGTTTCACATTTATAAGTTGGGGTCACTTTGAATACTTATCTACTTTGTAATAAAGCAAATGATATTTTATTTTGGGAATATGCATTAAATATGTATTAATAATGTGTTAAAGATTATTACCAAATATGTCTATATTCTCAAGGAAAAATAAAAAGAAACGTAGCTATTGGCTACAGAGGCAGACGTATGTTGCCTCAAGTATTTTATTTACCTGTGTAAACTTATGTAAAGTGTTTTGAATACTTTTGTTTTGTCAGCCATGGATTCAGGTATTTGTGGAAGCTGACTTGCATTTAAATTCACACAGGAGTTTTTTTCTTTTGTTCATTGTACTTTTACGTCGACCCACTGAGTCATGTAGAAATACATGTTGTTTTACATACATTTCCATATGGAAAAACAAAGAAAAAGAAGAGTTTTCTCTTTCAGAACATTTTATTATTCACTGCACTTTTTGCTTTTCCATTCTTCATTGTATTTCTTACTGTTGCTTACTAATACAAATACCTCCATGTGAATTTCTATTAGACTGTTTTTAGACTTTCTAGTGCTTTCTTTGAAGGACTATCCATGGTCATCAGTTTCCTTAAAATATGGCATTTATAGCTGAATTTAATATCTCAGATATTTCCTTGACAGTGCCTATCTCTGTCTTGTTTAATATGAAATGGACATTTTTCTTTTAAAGCAATTTAAGTTTATATTAACTCTTTATTCTGTCATGTCACATGTTTGACTCATTTTATGAATCTCTGCGTCTTATATACTTTATATATGCCAACTTCTTTGCATTTCGTTATTTTTTGATTCAGTATACAGTATTTGAGATATAAGAGAAGTGTGTATAAAGGCAGGGAGAGGACCAGATCCGAGCCAGGAAAATAACTTTCTACAATGTCATTTGATCCAGAAGAGGATTTTAAAACCACATTTTTAAGCTAAATAAGTCAGAGACTTGGGGACATGGAGAGAGGATATTGGAAGAAAAGAGTGCAGCGGAGATAGAGCATTTCAGAACTTCAGATAATGCAACTTTGGTTAGCTTAATTTAAATAAAATTAATATTTAACTCTAGACTTTGTGGCTGCTGAGTTGTATATGCCAAGACTGTTTTATAAATAGGAACAATGGACTCAATGGCCATACTATTTGGGGAACCTAACATAAGAACCTTTTTATATTTGGAATATAATAGCTTCTTGGACATATTAATCTAGACTGCATCTTTTACACAGCATTTCTCATACAAGCTACATTTTATTGACGAGTTAAAAATGGTTTCGCACATAATCCTCTTTGATTTTAGATGAACAGACATTCTCATTTTCTAAAATAGTGGTTCTGAATGAGGGTGTTTTGTCCCGCAGTACACATTAGACAATGTCTAGAGACATTTTTGGTCGCCACACTGCACGTGGGTGTGGGGCTGCTAATAGTATGTAGCAGATAGAGACCACGGAAGCTGCTAAATATCCTACATGCAAAGCACCCCCACCCTCCACGAAGTGCAAAATGTTAATAGTGTCCAGACAGAGAAATTCTGGTCTAGGAGTTAAAGGACTGTAATGGTGCAATTATTTTGATAATATGTTAGCTCAGATATGGAAATGTCTAACCCTGTGGATTTAGTATCATTATAATTAATTATGTGAAATATGCCATTCACATATCTGAACTAATCTGATAAGGTGAGGATTGCATTTGCACATGCTTGACGTGTATTTGTGAGTGGCCATTATCACTATACTTATCACTGTGTATTTACTCCACTGCTGCTACATTGAATTGAATTTCTTACGCATAATGCCCACTTGAAGTAAGTCGTATTTTGATGTATTTCAACTTACCACATCACTGATAAACAGTAAAATGATTATACTGTATGTGAAAATAGTCACAATAATCAAATTATATTTTAATTTTGGCATTCAATAATATGTAAACAATCATATTATGTTTTAAATGCACCAGCATATCTGTATCTGTGTACTTTTTTAGTCTAAATCTCCTAGATTCTGGTAGTTTTTTTTTTTTTTTTAGAAAAACGATTTTATCTGAAGGAAAAAAAGTCTGTGGATTTATGTTTAATTTTCTTTCCAGATACTTAAAATGTTGTCTTAAGCAGACAATTTTAGAAATCAAAACATTATCAGAAACAAGTTTTCAAGACATATGGGAACATTAATAATACTTAATGCTAATTAAAATTGTCCATTATGATGGGATATAAATTTATCATGCCCTATTAAGCAGGAGTAGAAAATGACAAAATTGGGATACTGCAATGTTTCGTTTTAATACGGCGTGGTGGGTATATGAGTAGCATAGACACACAGACATTTTACGCACACATACAGTTTTATTTGAAGAGCACATTTTTAACCTATTTGTTGACTGACTTTAATGTGAGCTTAGAGCAGGTACAGTGGAAGAATTGGAAGATTTAAAATGGAAAAGCCTTGGTTGATGGGGAATGCCCTTGAATGCAGGACAAGTCATCCAGGGCCCGGGTAAAGAGATTATTCTTGGACAACAGACATGCAACTAAAAATGCTAAGAAGAAAGGAAGAAGCCAAGGAAAGATGGGCCTAAAATGAATGTTGTATATAAGGAAGCTTTTCAGATGCCATATTTTTTTCCTCCCTCTTTAAGGTATAAGTTTGCTGAGAGGAAAAGGAGTAAGGATTGTATAAGGTGTGAAGATATGTGACGTTTCAGAGTAGCAATTTACAGCAGTGAAAACAGCTGTAGGCATTAAGTGATAGTCTAAAGAGTTCAGCTAAATAGTACCAATCTACATCGTCTGCAGATACTTTGATATTTCTCTTCTAAAAGAGTTAAAGACCTTTATTAAATATTTCCTTTCAAAGTGTTCTTGAACATAGTCTAAGTATCATTTAAAGTTATTGCTGGGTCTTGGCTTAATTACAAGGTGACTGCTATAAAAAATCCCAGTTATAGATGCTGAACATATATTTTCTGTCGTCAGGTGGTATGCTTTAGTTTGTTCCTGTTTTAATGATAATCAGATAATTTAGATTTTGATGCATTTTATACTATCAGTCTTGATAAACATTCATGATACCTTCCTTTTCTAAGTTTAAGATGATAGAGCTTACCACATAAAAAGTATGAAGCCCCTTCGATTGATAACCTGATTGGAAATATTTAATCAATCTGTTCAGAGATGAGTTAAACAGAAGATACTACTTATGTTTGAATCATACAGTCTATTCTTTTTGGATGTTTTCTTATGAAATATGTACTGTGACAAAATAATAGAAACCAAGTCATTTGAATGTTTTAAAATGGATTGAATGTTTTAAAATATAAACTTCTTTTAACACATAGATATGTCTTAACAGTATGCCTACTTGCCATCCTTTATATGGGCTTGTACTGTTATTTTACTTAGTTCTGTTAATCTATTAAATATTCATCATAGGTTTTAAAAAATTATGTATTTACTTACAGTGTTGTGATTTTCAATCACCATAACATCACAGGAATATTACTAGTATTTCATTGTAATAATGGTTGTCAAAACTTTGTGTTTTCTATGTTGGAAGGCAGGCATAATGGAGAGGGTAGCATAGAACTGACTTTAAAACATATGGATTGTCTAGACACCTTTAACCAAGATACACCATCTCTCCTCACTTAAATGATAAAGGGAAATATCACTCATGTATTTCCTTAATATTTAGAAATGGTATAATGTAAAGTTTTCATATTAATTTGGAAGGAGGGGGCTTTGCTTTAAGTGAGGAAAATATCTTGAAAAAGAGAGGGTTTGTTTTTGTTTTTAAATATTGGCATATACATAAGTATAAACAAAGTTGAAGGATAGTGGAATATGTTTAAAATTACTTCCATCTGCAAAATGCTGATTTACAGAAATATCTCAAAGTATTTTGTAGTCGTTTGTATTTTGCTTTTTTTCCGCCTAAGTATACAGAAATCATCATCTCCATCCATAAAGTTAGAAGCATAGTATTTAAATTTTAATCACAGTAATACAATCATGAAAATGGTATTTGACTGGTAAATCATAACTTCACAAATCCCAGCGAGTTATGCATTCAGCATATATTAGGCGTCTATTCAGAGCCACGTGTTAGGCACTCCGGGAACAGCAAGCTTGCCCTTTAGGACTTGACCTCATAAGGAGCTAACACTACCGATATCTTGATCTCAGACTTGTAGTCTCAAGAACTTTGAGATAAATTTCTGTTGTTTAAGCCACCTAGTTTGTGGTACTTTGTAATGTTAGCCCTAGCAAACGAATGCACCAACTACTAAGTGAGTGTTTTTGAAAGACAAACATGTGTTGCTGGTTTTTAATTTTATACTGATAAAGAGGTCAGTTACACCTCATATCTGTGATTGAAAATAATCCTACAATGTAATCATTTCAGAAAAAAATTAATAAGTTTATCGCATTTAAAAACATTGCATCATATACAGAGAAAGGTGATCATAACTCATATACAGATGAAGTAATTGAAATACTTGATTTTGGTTCTCAAATATAAAACATTTACATTCTATGTATCTTTGCAGTGTTAGTGTTATGTTGTATCATAACGCAATTCATGCTGGATAAAAATTCTTCTAAAAGAGAAAATGAACATTAACACAAAACAAAAGATCTGAGTAGTTTTCTGGTTTTCTGCTAGTACAAAGTCCATCTTGCCTTACCTTTTTTTTTCCACCTACTGCTGGCAAAACCAGTTCTGCAGCATAGGTAAATAGCCCTGAAATCTCTTTAAATCCGTCCTGAATCTTACACTGGTCCCTCAAGTTATAGCACTATGTATCTTTACATTCTTTTTTTTTTTTTTGAGCCGGAGTTTCACTCTGTCACCCAGGCTGGAGTGGCGACCAGGGCTCACTGCAACCTCTGTCTCCTGGGTTCAAGTGATTCTCCGAGCCTCTTAGCCTCCAGAGTAGTTGAGACTACAGGAGTGCGCCACCAAGCCTGGCTGATTTTTGTATTTTTAGTAGAGATGGGGTTTCACCATGTTGGCCAGGCTGGTCTCAAACTCCTGGCCTCAAGTGATGCACCCGCCTCAGCCTCCCAGAGCGCTGGGATTACAGATGTGAGTCACCGTGCCTGGACACATTACATTCTTAATGCCAAATGAAATGTGTAATTGGGAAGATTAAAAATGAATATTGAAAGTGTCAAAAGAAAAAAATAAAATTTCTAGTCATTAAAATCCTTATCTTAGTATGTGTGTGGTACTTTTGAAAGAAAAGGAAACAAGCAAAAATAAAGAAACCTAAAACAAAAATCAAAATGAATAAATTGAATATTTTAATACCCTAATATCAGTACTGTCTTTGGTATTTATTATTGGTATACATTACAATTATTATATACTTGATTTTTTTCTGTGTGTGTATTAAGAGCTTATTTATGAGGCATATTACTTTTTTTCTTTTCTTTTTTTTTTTTTTTTTGAGATGGAGTCTCGCTCTGTTGCCCAGGCTGGAGTGCAGTGGTGTGATCTCAGCCCACTGCAAGCTCCGCCTCCCAGGTTCAAGCGATTCTGCTTCAGCCTCCCGAGTAGCTGGGACTACAGGCGCACACCACCACCCCCAGCTAATTTTTGTATTTGTTTTTTAGTAGAAACGGGGTTTCACCATGTTAGCCAAGATGGTCTCAATCTCTTGACCTCGTGATTCTCCTGTATTAGGCATATTACTAAGCTCTGGGGTAAAATGTTAACAAACTTTGTGAAGTTTCTTACGTCAATAGTGTTTCTGTTCTGGCCATGGGCATGTGATATTTGCACACATACTGATTTCTTGGTAACAGCCAATGAGAAAGCAAAGTTAAATTGTTTGAATTTGGACATCCAGGAAGTGACTTGTTGTCTCAGACCTGAGGGATACTAGGAGATTCTTGCCAAAGAATTAGGGGGATACAGATCCTGATAGAAGGAGCAGGATGTGTGAAGGCCCTGAGCTGTGAGATTTTAGTGCATGTTGGAAACAAAATTGGGTCAATGTGGCTACAGCATTGAATGTGGAGGCTGTGAGGCTGGAGATATCGGTGGGGACAAAGTTCCACAAGCCACTGAGGGCGTGCTAAGAATTGTGACTTCAGTCCAAGTACAAAACCCTATAACTAATTTAGGGTATAATAAAAGGAGACTCAGTCTAGCTATCTTAAAGAACAACGTTAATGTTTATTCTGGTATTGATAAAAAGGACTGGCCTAGAACTTCTATGGAATGTGCTGGGCAGAAAGCTTCTTTAAATATCTTGGCTCCAAAGTTTCTCAGTCACAGAACTCATTAAAAATTGTACTATATTGTATTATTGATGTCTTGCTGAGGCCCCCCTATTATGATTTCTGTCATTTATTGTCTTTTCTCCACTGAAAGCGTTGTCTTCCACCTGTAATGGTGACCAGCTAGGTTAGTCATTCTAGGAATTGCTGTGGGAACAAGTGTTCTCTTGCCCCCCAGTGATCATCACTCTGAGATGTGTCATTTTTTAAAATCACTTTGACTTTTTCAGTAGAAATTCATACGGACAGTTTCTCGTAATAAAATCCTGAATCAAGCTACAGAAAACTGGTAAACATTAATCTCAAGGCCTCAGGAAATGAGTTTTAGCTTATTATGACTGTTTACTTGTGGGACTGCTACTATATTTTTCAGTATGTAAACCTAGATGTCAAATGAGATAACACCTTGATCAAGGGCGACCTGATTACTCTGTGCTCACTTCTTTTCTAAGGTTAAGAGTCTCACTTCCAAGTGTGGGAGCAGTGGCTCACACCTGTAATCCCAGCACTGTGGGAGCCTGGGGCAGGTGGATCACCTGAGGTCAGGAGTTTGAGAGCAGTCTGACCAACATGGTGAAACCCCGTCTGTACTAAAAATACAAAAATTCGCCAGGCATGGTGGTGCACGCCTATAATCCCAGCGATTCAGGAGGCTGAGGCAGGAGAATAGCTTGAACCGGGGAGGCGGAGGTTGCAGTGAGCCGAGATCACACCACTGCACGCCATCCTGTGTGACAGAGTGAGACTCTGTCTCAAAAAGAAAAAAAAAAAAAAAAAAAATCTTACTTCTGAATAAGAGAAAATTTTAGAAGTCATAAACAAATACTACTCCCTTCCTTTAATTCCATTTAACAAAAAATTATATTAAAACCCCAAGTCATATGGGTCTTTTTTTTTCCCACTTGATTACATGAGTCTTAAACTTCATTGCTTTTACTTGTATCTGATCTGTGGATAACAAAAACTACCTATTACAATGACAAAAATAAAAATAGCAGACACTTTACACAGCCCACAGTCAGTCTAAGCATCATAAACTGTAAGTGATGTGGCACTGCGTGAATACTTTTTATTCTCCTCATTTTTGAATAGGTGAGTCTTCTATACATTGTGTTTCTAATCATGTAAGTATCTCATTATTAAAAATGATGGCTTGGGCTGGGCGCGGTGGCTCAAGCCTGTAATCCCAGCACTTTGGGAGGCCGAGGCGGGTGGATCACGAGGTCAGGAGAACGAGACCATCCTGGCTAACATGGTGAAACCCCGTCTCTACTAAAAATACAAAAAACTAGCTGGGCGTGGTGGCGGCGCCTGTAGTCCCAGCTACTTGGGAGGCTGAGGCGGGAGAATGGCGTGAACCCGGGAGGCGGAGTTTGCAGTGAGCCGAGATCACGCCACTGCACTCCAGCCTGGGAGACACAGCGAGACTCCGTCTCAAAAAAAAAAAAAAAAAAAAAAATGATGGCTTGAAAAATTATTCTATAATCAATATACTGCAGGGTTTCTGGAGTCCCAATTCATTGAGGATGGCTATTACAAGATAAATTCAATTCACTGTTTAAAATTGGTTGTGTTCTAATTATTTTCAAGGTCATGGAAGGTGCTTCATTATTTTGATGGGAGTGTGTACTGTGATTAATATATTTATTCTTAGCCATTTACAAAATGGTTTATATGTAAGAATTTTATGTCAATAAATTTCAGCAAATTAGACAAAGGAGTGTTCTATTTCAATTCAAAGATAATTTTAATTCACTAACTCTTAGCTAGATTAATGATCCTAGTAAAAATTAAGCACTCCCCAGTGCATGGTATGTGTACCAGATGACCTCATTAACTAGGTATATGGAGAACAGATGCCTCTATGACCTGTCTCCAGATTTACTGAGCAGGGAGTGTCCTTGTTAAGTACCCCTATGATCAGTGAATGAATTTCAAATTAGAGACACAAGGACGATACTTCCTCATGGGATATTCTATGTCATTTGGATATTTCTCTGTTCAGTTCTCTCTGCAGTTTGGTAGAATTTGAAATGTAAAAGAGATTCATCTTTTGCTGATGAATTTATCATTTTCTTACAAATCAATAGATGCCTGATTTTATGGTCAGAGTTTAGTCTTCAGATACAGTTTTTCATTAGCAAACCCCTGCTTTGCCAGACAATGGAGATGGGTGTTTTAAGTTAATTTTTGTATATTAGCACATTTAAAAATGACACCTGATTTAATTTGAATTATTCCATGTATAGAATGTATGGCTCTAAGTGCAGTTTTTTATGACACACACACACCAGATATATACACCTTTAAGATACTTAATTCAAACCATAATTGTTTTCCTGTTGCTTCTGCTATTCTTATTAGCATTATAGGACACAGCTAAAAAACGATGTAGCTGTGAAAACACTGCTTGATCTTCTGACGTGCTACCGTTGATGCCTCATTCACAAGAAAGTTCAATATAAGTATAAAGTAAAATTGTAAAATTCATTTTCTAATGGTGTATTTTAGGTCGTTGGCTTTTTTTGTTGTTCCGTCTTTTATTTAAAATCCAAAGGAAGTTTAGAATGATTTTGGAACCAGATTTACATTTGAAAAATATTATAAATAGATTCACATTTAAGCCTATAGCAAGCGAAAATTAGTTTTAAAGTGTTTAATGTACCCAAAGCATTATTAGATGGTTTGAAGTCAGTTTTCTTAATGTTCCTATGGAAATATTGAATTACTGTGTTATTGATAGGAAGTGATCATTTGATCTTAGCAATGGAGGGAGCTACAGCGTAACTGTAGCATGTGTTAGAGATACTCATTCCATTGGGGATGTTACCTTAATATTAGCTAAATGTTATATTGCTACTGGAAATCATTAAAAATATGTGCATCTATTTAAGTAGGTTTATGCAGATACAGAGTATAAATATTAAGAAAGTAGCTGTATGCATAAACAACTTTTAAAAATTATTGCTAATATACTTAAATTTATGTTAAAAATACATATATTATTATAAAATTATATTTAAATATGACAAAATTTATTACACAGTAAATTTAAAGGCAAAACTTAATTGTTTGATGTAACGATCTGTCTTTAAAGCTGGCCTGAGAGGAAGAATATTACTTCAGTTAAAAATGTGTTACTAAAAAGTGCTCTTTTCTAGAAAAAATAAACTTCGGAATTGTGTACCATGTTTGTAATAAAACATGAGAACTATGTTAATGAATATTACAAGTATAAATTTTACAATATGCCACTGGCATATATAGACAAATAATGGAGTATTGATCTTAAAATATGGGCTATCTCTTTTATATAGGAATCATGAATTTCCATATGAATGAGCATTTTCCGACATTTCACTCAGTTCTTCTCAATATGTATTGAAAACTTTGGGATAATTCACACTCTGATATTATGCAATACATTCTATATTCTTTCTTGCATCATCCTATTTTTCACAGACCCCTCTTTAAACACTGGTAAGACCTTTGTATAAATCTAACATAATTATTCTACTTATATTAATTACATACAATTATTTTAAATTCCTATGAAGAAAGACAAAAGTAGACTTGCATAAATTATTCTAAGAACATGAGAGAAAAAATAAAGTATCAGGGCCAGATCTATTTCTCTGTTGATAAAAATAGAATCAGTATATATTTTGTTTGCTTATAGTTGTATAATCAAGGGAATTACGGAATATAGCCCCTTGACCCTTTTATGTGGGTTATAATAGAGATGAATGGTGTATATTGGGGCAGAGGAATTGGGTCAGGATACATAAAACAAAAATGAATTTCTTGTCTTCTTGTCTTCAAAGAAGTGTTACATTTGTAAAGCTCAGTTTCTTGATGAAAGAAATAACTTTCTGATTGAGTAACTTGGTTTTCATGTACGTAAGGTGTTCATTTAACTTTTTGTGAAAGACATACATAACCAAATAAAGACAAATTGTTTATGAACTACCAAAATAAAAACTTTTTTTTTTTTTTTTTTTTTTTTTGAGATGGAGTCTCACTCTGTCTCCCAGGATGGAGTGCAGTGGCACGATCTTGGCTCACTGCAAGCTCCACCTCCCAGACTCAAGTGATTCTCCTGCCTCAGCCTCCAGAGTTGCTGGGATTATAGGCACCCACCACCACGCCCCACCAATTTTTTCTAGTTTTAGTACGGACGGGGCTTCACCATGTTGGCCAGGCTGGTCTCGAACCCCTGACCTCAAGTGATCCACCTGCCTTGGCCTCCCTAAGTGCTGGGATTACATGTCTGAGCCACCACGCAACAGTGTCCTGTGGTAGTCATGGTATTGCTTTTTTTTTTTTTTTCTTTTTCTTGAGACGGAGTCTAGTTCTGTCACCCAGACTGGAGTGCAGTGGCGCAGTCTCAGCTCACTGCATTCTCCACCTCCCAGGTTCACGTGATTCTCCTGCCTCAGCTGCCTGAGTAACTGGGATTACAGGTGTGTGCCACCACACCTGGCTAATTTTTGTATTTTTGGAGAGACGGGGTTTCACCATGTTGGTCAGGCTGGTCTCAAATTTCTGACCTCGTGATCCACCCGCCTCAGCCTCCCAAGGTATTGCATTTTTATGCAATGACCAATGACTTACTGTTATTACCCTCCTTTTTTGTATTATCTGGGTAATGGGTGCTTCACAGTTTTTCCAAGTTGTTAATATTCCAGTTTGTGAAGTCATTTCATATATATCTGAAATTTTCATACCACCCATCTTTGCTTTTTTTCACTACTAGTTCAACCTTGTAGTTCATGATAAAATGTAAAAGTACTGTCATATTTCCGTGGCCAAATGCTTTCCTGGAATCACTCTGCTAAGTTGATACTTTGTAATTTCCAAAGAGATGCAATTTCATGTGACTTTCAAAACTGATTTTATCTGATAATGTACTCTAGATAAATTGCATATGATTAAAATTCAATTGTAATTATATTCACCATGGAGAATATTCAGAAACTCATGGAAACTCTGGAGAGTTTTTCATACATTGTGTGTTATGTCCCCGTGTAAAAATTTGATTGAAGCTAGTTGAATTCACTAATTCTTAAATCTAAGAAGAAATATGGGTGATTTATTAGTATGTACTTAATACTGATGTGTTTTTCATTGTGTATGTCAGTTCGTTTTCTAGGAGCAGAGAGAATGTAAATTATATAGGAACAGTATTTTTATTTAACCTTTAAAATTACAGAAAAGACCCTTTAGGTTAAAAATGCATTAGCTATCAACATAATCTCCTTCCTTAACTTGACTGTTTTCCGAGAGTAGTAATTGCAAACCAAAAAGAGGTTTAATTCTCTTTCCGATAGCACAGAAAATGTTTTCTTTCATAGCCTAGCCATAGTATAGTAATACGTCTTTGCCACAAGTAAGTTCTAATACCTGGTGATGATTCCCGTACTGTGTACCCACTCTAACACTTTTCGACCCACCCTTCCTTTAAAAGATGTTTTGAGGAATTCCAGAAATAAAATGTATGACCCAAATTATGGGGCTAGGTTAATACCATTGATGCCTGTACTTTTGAAGGCAGGGAAGTGATAAGTGATAAAATGAGACATTTCCTAGGGGTAGGGGTACAAAGCTAAAAAAGAAGGAAATACAGATTGAATTTTAGATTTCTTATTTCCAGCCCCTCTTGAAGTCTACCTGGAATATTTTCCAATCGTTAAGCATTCAACTGCGGTGAAATATCCTCTGGGGACCTTCTGTGACATCCCAAGACAGAGTTCATCACCCTTTTTTAATAGTGTCCTGTACTTTTCTTATCTTTCTATTGTTGCTTTTAAAACATATTTTCTTGCAATTACCTTCACATACACAGCGAACACCGGCAATTTAATGTGTGTGTGTGCATGTGTATGCATGCATGCTAAATAAGTTCCTTGCATGCTAAAAAATATTTCAACCTACAAAATAAATAGTAATGTCATTGCTTGATTCATGAAAATTTGGTGATAATAGATTTCACAGAACCTGGAGAAACTTATAAAGATCAAGCTCCAGACATATGACTATGGAGGCCAAAATATCAAACAATAAAACAAAAAATGAACAACTCATTTATAAAAGTACACACACCTATGTAATCTGATGTATGTACATAGTGTGTATGTGTGTGTATATATATATCTCATCTAATATGTAAATATGTTATCCATTTATGGAAAATCATGGCACAAATAGAAGATAGAAAAAATAAATCGTTCAATGACAATACAAAAAGTCTTTCTCTAACTGTCAAAATGCCGTATAATTAGATGGATGCATTAATATAACAAACAAAAACTAATGAATGGGGAGTAGTCAGCAGTGATAAAAGGGTAGACAGAGGGCAGTGGAATTGAAGAGAGGAAGAGGAGGGTGAAATGAGGGCAAGAAAGTGAGGAAAACATGATTATTTATTTACAGTGAGTAGTTGGAGGCTGAAAAGAGAAGTTGCACCAAGTTTGGGTCTAACATGTTGTGGTAATAACTGTGGTCTTCATGTTACAGGTGAAGAAACCATTGACTATTTTTAAATAGGGAGATTGGGTGGTCAGTGTAGAGTTGCTGGGTGAGTGGAATGCATAAATGTGCCTGAGTAACTAAAGATGGCAAGAATTATGCATATTCCAATAGCCTTTCCCACCTCTGTTGATGAATTGGTAGTAACCTACATCCTGTTGGTAAGTAATGAGTCTAGCTAGGAACGGGCTATCCAATAAATATTGTGAGAGGACAATGAAAAGTAGTTAGATATTAAATTTGAAGAACACTTAGTAATTTGAAATGTCTCCAATGAGTTTGGAAAATTGGTAGGATGACAGTCTCATTAAACAGTAAGAAAAGAAGGCAAATGGGAAATAAAGTTTTGAGTACATTTCTAAACTTAGTGAAATAAATTGAGGGTTATTAAAGAGGAAATTTGAGCCAGCTGATTACAAACACATAATCAGAGCTTCTGAGCAGTCACAAAATGAGATAAAGGTTTCAGCGTTTTCACGAAAAAGTAATACACGAATTCATGTGAGTAAATGAGATCTTCAAGAAAGAGAATATAAAGATTAAAGAACTTAAGGCATGTTGTTCAACCTTTGGGAACAGACATTTGAGAGGAAAGGAAAGAACATGAGGAATGAAGGGAACAAATGAGAAAGATGTGCCTGCTATCAATTTAGAGTCAATGAAGCAAATTGGTAAAAATTGGTGAATTGTATGGGGTTATTGATGACCCAAACTCTCAACTTCTTTGGAAATTGGGAATTTTTCTAAATAAAATATTCTGGGAGATGGTAAAACAAATGTGGAGAAAGCAAGTCCAGAGTGCCGAGCCCAGGCTAAAAAAAAAGCATTTGATTTTGTGTTTGAGAAGATAGCACTTGATATTTAAGATTTTCTTGCCTTTGAAGTGAAGTTGTGGGCATTGAATTGAAAAGGGTTTATGCAGCTATAGGATTGAAATATAGAATTAGAAGTTATTGAAAAATAGAAATTGAAAAATAGAGTTAGAAGTGAAAATAATTTATCACCATCCGTCATAATATTAACTTGTTTTAGTATTTTTTTCCTCTGGTTTTTCAAAAAGTTGTGGAAATTGACAGTATAATTATTCTAAGGTGGAATAATTAAAATGGCATTTTAATAAGCTGTGGAAAATGTTTCAATACCTGTGGAAAAACGGGAAATGGAAAAAAGATTCAGTAAATGTTAGCTACATAATAAAGTGTATACTGCCCAATTATTTGTCTGGTTTTTTTTTTTTTTTTTGAGGTGGACTCTCGCTCTGTCGCCCAGGCTGGAGTGCAGTGGTGTGATCTCTGCTCACTGCAAGCTCCACCTCCCGGGTTCACACCATTCTCTTGCCTCAGCCTCCCGAGTAGCTGGGACTACAGGCGCCCACCACCATGCCCGGCTAATTTTTTGTATTTTTAGTAGAGATAGGTTTTCACCATGTTAGCCAGAATGGTCTCGATCTCCTGACCTTGTGGTTCTCCCACCTTGGCCTCCCAAAGTGCTGGGATTACAGGCGTGAGCCACAGTGCCTGGCCTATTTGTCATATTTCTGAGGGTAGCGAATATAACATGTTTAAATGGAAATGGAATTATCAGAAACCACATAACCCATGTCGGCTTCTTTCTCAGTAATATATTGTAAGGAAACAGTGGCCATGTACACACTGGCTGCTCTAAAATGTCTCTCTTACATAAAAAATTAGCTAAGATCTCATGGACAAATCTAAGATCTTCATTTAAGAAATACTTATAGAAAACGTACAAAATTTCAAAAGTTAAAATCAAACTATTATAACATAGAGGAATGGCAGGAAAAGTGTTCAGTGGCATTGTATGATAACGTAAAATATCATTAAAAAGTTTTATGGAGGACCAGCTAAATAAATTAGACTTTTTGCTGGTAGGACTATTACCATCTACAAAGGGAAATGGATCTGAAAATGTTTCGTTGAAACTTTCAAACATGGTAATTCTGTTTGTAGTACTAAAAGAATATAAACTTGTTGAGTGCCCTTGATTAGTGTAAGTTGCCTAAAATTTACTGCTGCCCTATTTATTTTAGTATTCTGACTTCTATTTAATTTTAATAAATATATATTTATAATTTTTTAAAGATTTATAACTTTTTCCTGTGGTAAAATATACATAATATACAATTATCATTTAGGCATTTTTAAGTGTGTAGTTCAGTGGCAGTGAGTGTATTCACAGTGTTGTGTGACCATCCCACCATCCATCTCCAGAGCTTTTTCAACTTCTCAAACTGAAACTGCATGCCCATTAACAATAACTTTCAGTTCTCTCCTCCCTGCAGTCCCTGACTATCTCCAGTGTACTTTTTGTCTCTCTGAATTTCACTACTCCGTGTACTTCATGTAAGTGGAATATGCAGTATTTGTTTTTTGTGATTGGATTATTTCACTTAGCCTAATTACTTGAAGGTTTGTTCATATTGCAGCACGTGTCAAATTTTATTTAGTTTTTAAGGCTGAATTATATTCCATTGTATGCATATGTCACATTTGGTTTGTCCATTCATCTCTTGATGGACGCATTTATAAATGCTGTTCACCAAGAGTTCCTTTTAAAATTCCATAAAATTTTTAGTTCTACCAGTGAAACACTGTAATTGTTAAGATTTTCTGGTAATTAAGTTTTATAGTTGATAGTATACTATTATTAATCTATGTCTGAAAAAGAGTTGCAAATAGAAGATACAGATCAAAATATTTAATCAAGTGGTTTTTTTTCAGCATATTACTTGGAGATAGCCATTTAGAAAGTCATAGTATGACTCTAAAGCTTAAACCTCACTGACAATACATTGCGTCATGTGTTATATCTAATGTATTTGCCTCACTCAGAGCACATTCAGCGCTCCTGCAGAATTTCAGTGAACAGTTAACCTAGCATTTCTCTAAGACCCTGCACATGCTGTGACATGTACAACAGAGGAGCTGTGTCTCTGATTTTCACTGTACCTTCAATATGCCTCAGAGTAATGAAGTAATTAGTATCTGGAGGATGAAGCCCACTCCATACAACCACATTGTCCAACCCAGTTTTAGAAACAGTCATTCAGCAATTCGCTTACAACTCTGGCATAATAGAGTGGTCACCAACCGGGTGACTTTCCCCTAGCTTGTCAAGTACAGGCATTTACAGGTCACATAACATGAGCAGAAATTCTAATATATGCTCGTTTCCAGTCCTTATAACCACAATACATGTTAGGCAGGTTTATCATCCATATTTTACAGAAGACGAACCTGAGACTCTGATTTGAAGTGACTAGTAGAGGGTCAAAAACTTTTTTTCAGAGCCAGGAAAACAATGAATACCTTCTGATTCCCTCCCTTAGCTCTTTCTACAATACCGTGCTCTTACTAGTTTCTACTGTTATATTGTTTTTATTACAAGTTTGTTTGCTTAACATTCATTTGATATAATTACACATCCATAATTGTGTCATAAAATTGTCACTATGAAAATCACATTTAATATCTTATCTCTTTAGAAAAATTTCCAAGTATGCTGTATTTCTGTCCATCATATAGCAGAAAGAAATGTAATTGAATAGCAACTTAATATTAGAAAATTATGATGTATATTATAATTTAAACTACTTTGATGAATGTAAAATAAATTTTACATTTATTTTACATGAATTACATTTATTTTACATTAATTTACATTTATTTATTACCATTTATTTATTACATTTATTACACTTATTTATTACATTTCTTATTACATTTATTTTTTAACATTTAATTTATTTTACTTTTGTTTATTTACATTTATTTTACATTAATTACATTTATTTTACATAAATTTGATAAAATGAATTTGTGTGATACATTTTAAGTGTAAAGACACCATGAAGATTTACTTTCCTATTCAGGATCAGGTGGAAAGGGATCTCCTCTAACCTAATCTTAGACCCCAGGTCAATGTGCTGGACTCGTCTAGATGGACCAGGAACTGAATTTCATTATGGGAGTCGGGTTTGGCAGGTGGAGAAGGTAAGAAGCACTGTTTCGCTTCTACAGAACCTAGAGCCATCCCTACGATTAGATGGGTCAAGCTAACACTCATTCTTTCTTGCTTCCTCTGTCTTTTCTTCTTGTCCATTCTGATTTTAATTAAATCAAATTAGAGAGATTTTGGTGACAGAATCAATACAGGGAAACTATGAAGGTCATGTCGCTGTTGATGATGGTGGTGATGGTTTTATGTGTGTGACACTCTTCATCATTCTGCAAAGACACATGCACATGTATGTTTATTGCAGCACTGTTCACAATAGCAAAGACTTGGAACCAACCCAAATGCCCATCAATGATAGACTAGATAAAGCAAGTGTGGTACATACACACCATGGAATATTATGGAAAAAAGATGAGTTCCTGTTCTTTGTAGGAACATGGATGAAGCTGGAAACCATCATTCTCAGCAAACTAACACACGGACAGAAAACCAAACACCGCATGTTCTCATTCGTAAGTGGGAGTCGAACAATGAGAACACATGGACATAGGGAGGGGAACGTCACACACTGGGGCCTGTTGGTGGGTGTGGGGCTATGGGAGGGATAACATTAGGAGAAATACCTAATGTAGATGACGGTTTGACAGACACAGCAAACCACCATAGCACGTGTATACCTCTGTAAGAAACCTGCGTGTTCTGTACATGTCATCCAGAATTTAAAGTATAATTTAAAAAAAAGGAAAAAAAAACAGTTAATTTTCTTATATTGATACTGTCCTGAAACGATGCTGATTTCATGTATGAATGCTGTCTGTGATGAAGATACTCATCTTTTTTTAAGTATGTATGTTTTTAAATTTTTCTTGGCTTCAGTGCAACATTGAGTAGAAATGGTGAGGGCAGATGTATTTGCCTTATTCTTCATCCCAGAGGAAAGTGTTCAGTATTTCACCATTCATTAGGTTGTGAGCTGTAGAGTTTTCGCAAATACCTTTTATTAAATTGAGGAAATTTCCTTTTATTCCCGGTTTGCAAAAAAATCTGCGGGTTTTATTATTTTATCATGTTTTGTTTTATTTTATCATAAATGGGTATTGAATTTTATCAAGTACATTTATTTCCTGGGTATGTTGAAACAAACATATAGTTTTTCTCCTTTAAGAAAAATAAATACATAGAAATCTTCATATTTAAAATGATGTAGCTTAAGAATATGATTGGCCAGGTGTGGTGGCACACGCCTGTAATCCCAGCACTTTGGGAAGCTGAGGCGGGTGGATCACCTGAGGTCAGGAGTTGAAGACCAGTTTGGCCAACATAGTGAAACCCCGTCTCAACTAAAAATAGAAAAATTAGCCAGGCGTGGTGGCACCTGCTTGTAATCCCAGCTACTCAGGAGGCTGAGGTTGGAGAATCCTTTGCACCCAAGAGGCGGAGGTTGCAGTGAGGCGAGATCATGCCACTGCACTCCAGCCTGGGCAACAGAGTACTCCATCTCAAAAAAAAAAAAGAATATGATCGTAAAAATCAACATTTTCAAAGTAAGTTCAATAAAAGTATAATTTATATTACAAGGGAAATGAGCTGAAAACTTTCTTCTCTAGTACTTTTATGGGATTTGTTTAAGCTGACTGTGCATTTAATGCAGCACATAATGAAACTCCATCACTTATAATTTACCAAAAAATAAACTTAAACAAAAAGCATGTTCTTCAGTTTCTGTTGTGATCTCTTTGAATGCTTTGCTAAGTAATTATTTTGGGCTTATACTTGCAAAAATTTGTTAGAAAATTAGAGCCATTTAATTTTTTTTTTACTATGTTCTTTTGTGCACATTTCGCTTTGTCTGGTTTTCCCTTTTAAAGATCTTTATGGTTCTGTCAGTTAAGTTTGAAACATGCCATTCCCTCTTCCATCCTTTGTTTTCTTCTCTCATCATTATTTGTTTTAAAACTGGGTCAGTCTACTTTGATCTCATTTTTCTTATTTTCTAAGTTGTAGATTCCAAAATAAAGAATCCTCCTGATATCAGTAGTACATGTAATTCACGAAGTTTAGTTTTTAGCATGCTCACAACTAAGTGTATGAAGATATAAAACTGTACAGTTTTGTAATTGGCTTTGTTTTTTGGTGCTCAGTGAAAATAACATTTTTGGCTCTAGCTGGTCTTTTATCTTGGAGCAAAATGGGAAGAATCCAATAAGCCGTTTATGTACATAGCTTCTTTCTCAGTTTTCTTCTTTCATTGAGCCAGGAAGGGTAGTAGAATTGGAGGGCTGTCCTTTGCAGAATGAGCACATTGACATAGATTCTGAGGTGACTGCAACCTTGGCCCAGTTGTTGAGGCTGATTTCTTTCCATTATCAGAGTTTGGTCATAAGAGAAAAAGAGGCAGTGTGTGGAGTGGAGAGGTCAGAAAAGTGAAGTTTTGAATCATTTTCTACCACATACATCGTCTGTGATCTTGAGCAAGTTACTCAACTTCTCTTGTTCTTAGATTTTTATTAAGGAAACTTTTCCTATTTTTCAAGAAAACGTTATGGCAACATATTTTAGATGAAGTGCCTGTCATAGATTATTTATTCTGTAATATGCAACTGATATGGTGATTATTTGATGTAAATTACGTGTGGCTTTGGAATTCACATTTTACTTCAACCCAGTATCTTCACATTAAGTGATTTTAGCCTAAAAGAGAAAACATTTTGCCTTCTGTTATAACTTCATTTTAATGTTTATTGGTAGGATAGATCCTTGATAAACTTTGAAGGATAATTGAAGGATTATTGAGAAAGAAGCATCTACTGGTCATTGTACAGAAATTAAAACAATAGACCTCTGTTACTCCATCTGTTTCTTGATTTCAGATTAATGAGGCCCATAGTGTAACATTTTGTAGATGAGAATGCGCATATGTAACAAATTTTATATGCTCTAAAAAACCAGGACCTTTGCTTTCATGTTAGCAATGCAAATTTTATAAGTAAAAACTAAAGAGAAGTACAAAATAAATATTATGTTTCTCCTGGAAGAGTAAATAAAATAGTCTAAACAAATAGAGGCAGTAACTCAAAATTTTAAGATGAATTTGAAATGAGCTTTCCCTGACTCCATTAGAAACAGTTTCAGATGTATTTTAACTATTTTTAAAAATAGATTATTTATGGGTAAACATTTTATATCACATAAGTATATTAATCTATTGGCACATTATTTTACACATTTACTCAAAACTCTCTCTTAGGGAAAAAATTGATATGTAACTTTTACTGGCCAAGTCTCATCTAACCTTTTTAAAATAAAGTATTGGTGAGGTGCACCAGTAAATTTTGAAGGTTACTTTATTTATAGGATCTTACAAGCAAATTTTGTTTTTTAGGTAATAGAAATAGTACCAAAATAATCTTAGTGATAGTAAAATTAAAATCAGTAAAATTCTGATGTATATTATACTGTGAATATAGCTTACTTGTAAGTAAAAGATACTGTCTCACTTATAAGGGGAGTTTATTTGATTTTGTTTTATGCTAACGTGTAACAAAATAGAAGCATTTAGTATTATTACCTCTAGTTTATTCTCAGCCATTTCTATTAGGGAAAAATATAGTGCATTCATGTATTGGAGTGCTCAGGTATATATGTGCTTTAATCATGTAAAAATTATAATTGTTAAATAGATAAATTAGTTCATTTTATTATCTTGCCATTCTGCTTTGTGTCGATGTAGCCAAAGGTGAAGAAGATTATAATATTCACAAACAACTCTTTATTTACTGGTGATGTTCCTTTGGCTGTAGAATGAAACAAAGCTTTATATTAATTCAGATGTGTAAAAAATGTCATTTTTTGCAAATCAAAACCACAAGGCAATACCATTGCACACCAGTCAAAATGGTAATTGTTAAAAAGTCAAGAAACAACAGATGCTGGCGAGACTGTGGAGAAATGGGAACGCTTTGACACTGTTGGTGGGAATATAAATTAGTTCAACCATTGTGGAAGACAGTGTGGTGATTCCTCGGGCACCTAGAACCAGAAATACCATTTGACCCAGCAATGCCATTACTAGGTATATACCCAAAGGAATATAAATCATTATATTATAGAGATACATGTTTATTACAGCACTGTTTACAATAACAAACACATGGAACCAACCCAAATACCCATCAATGGTAGACTGGATAAAGAAAATATGGTACATATACACCATGGAATACTATGCAGCCATAAAATGAACTGAAATCATGTGTTTTGCAGGGACATGGAGGAAGCTGGAAGCTATCATCCTTAGCAAACTAACACAGGAACAGAAAACCAAACACTGCATGTTCTCACTCATAAGTGGGAGTTGAACAATGAGAACACATGGACACAGGGAGGGGAAGAACACACACCGGGGCCTGTGGTGATGGGGGGAAGGGAAGGGAGAGCATCAGGACAAATAGCTAACACATGCAGGGCTTAAAACCTAGCTGACGGGGTTGATAGGTGCAGCAAAACACCATGGCACATGTATATCTATGTAACAAACCTGCATGTTCTGGACATGTATCCCAGAACTTAAAGTAACGTTTGAAAAAAAAATTCTTTTGAATTCAGTTGCATATGAACGTCTTACCCTGAATTCCTATTGCATCTTAGAGATGATTTTTGCTTTTATCTTTCTTAAGAGATAATTTCATTCATTCACTAAATTTTTAGTAAGACATCTCTATGAGTGAGAAACTGTGACAGAATTTGTAGAAATGTCAAAGATGAAAACACTTTTCTGACCTCAAGATTTTATATTTAGAGGGAAAATAAGACTGCATTAAAATTGTGCTAAAAGGATTTCTTATAATAAAATATTTTAAAGGGGTAAAAAATGATTTACAGTACTTGGTAAGGAAATGAATATCATGTTTTCTAAATTCTACTTTAGTGAAAATTCTCTTGCCCTTTTTTTTAGTCACTGCGTTCTTTTCTTATTCAGGCCATCACCATGACACTCTTGTGTCATTGTTATAACTTCTTACATCTCCCCTTTGTTTCTGTCCCCTACACAGCTACTCTCTCCTTCACATTATCACTGGATTGTCTTCTAAAAGACTCATCTCCTTAAAAATATTGATAACTCCCCATCCCTATGACAGTAAGACTATCTTGCCAGCCTACCCTAAGAGTCTGCTCACCATCTGGGTAACACTGTGCCTGTCACATTTTTCACATATTCAGTGCTATAACTGTTACCTACATGAAACATCTATTTTCTAACTTTATCCGTTTTCTGTTCCTTGTGCTTAAAACATCCTTCGCTTGCTGCTCCTGCCTGTAACAATCATGCTTTTATTTAAAGATGCTACTATTGAACAAAATAATGTCTATAGTTAACAATAGTGTATTACGAACTTAAAATTTTGTTAAGAGGGTAGATCTCAAGTGTTCTTATACATGCAAATGAGCTTCCCAAACAAAATAAAAACAAAAGGGCAAAGGAATCTTTTGGAGGTGATGGACATGTTTATTGCCTTAATGGTAATGATGGTTTCATGGGTGTCTGTATTTGCTCAGTCCCATCAAATTGTTTACATTAAACATGTGCAGTGTTTTTGTGTAATGATTACATCACCATAAAGCTATTATAAACAAATAAAATGTCCAAAAAAACCCCCTAA
>NW_012103476.1:2232684-2233833 GCF_000951045.1 Mandrillus leucophaeus
AGACTTGCTAGGTTGGAATTGATAAGATCATTTTAAAAAAACATTGATTCATACCCCTAACATTTATTACTCTCTAAATTATTATAGAATTATTCAGGTAAATTTCTGTTGTGACTATCTGTCAGCTCCTGGAGCTCAAAGTGTTACTGGAGGCAGATTCATACTGTCTGCAGCAAACCTCAGTTCTTGCCTTCTCAGAAGAAGATGTTCAACCAATGGGTATAAGGCAGAAGGGGAGATTGAAGCAAGTTTTAGAGCAGGAATGGAAGTTTATTTAAACGCTTTAGAACAGGAATTAAATGAAGTAAATTACACTTAGAAGAGGGCCATCCAGGCGACTTGAGAGATCCAGTGCACGATTTGACCTTTTGACTTGGAGTGTTATAAGATGGCATACTTCCAGGATGTTGCATTGCCTCTCCCCTCCTTCTTCCCTTGCGGTGAGCTGTCCACGTGCACAGTGTCCTGCTTTTGCTTGGGAGGGGAGCATGCGCAGTGTGTTTACTAGAGTTGTACGCATGCTCACTTAGGCGTTCTTCTCTATGGCTGAATGCTCCTAGTAGGTCATTTACCAGTTCAATTCTGCATTTTGCTTCTTAATGCACATGCTTGAGTTCACTCACCCAACTCCTGAGATCTTGTCAGGAAGCTGTTGAGTTTCAGGCGTTTTCCATCTGTTGGGAGAGTTCTTTTCCCTGACGCCGGCTGTCACCAGTTATAGAGAGACAGTTAACAACCACCCGACCATCACCTGATGGTTGCCTGACATTCCTGTTGTGTGTTGCGGTGGAACCATCTCCTGCCCTACCTATTTCTGACTGGCTACCTATTGTAACAAAAGGACAATGTATTACTTATTAAGAATTCTCAACTGGGCGTGGTGGCTCACGCCTGTAATCCCAGCACTTTGAGAGGGTGAGGCAGGCGGATCACATTAGGTCAGCAATTCAAGACCAGCCTGGCCAACATGGTGAAACCCCGTCTCTACTAAACATACAAAACTTAGCCGGCCGTGGTGGCAGGCGCCTGTAATCTCAGTTGCTAGGGAGGCCGAGGCAGAAGAATTGCTTGAACTCGGGAGGCGGAGGTTGCAGTGAGCCGAGATCGTGTCACTGCAGCCTGGGCGACAGAATGAGACTCCTTCTCCAA
>NW_012103476.1:2234593-2237080 GCF_000951045.1 Mandrillus leucophaeus
TGAACCCGGGAGGTGGAGGTTGCAGTGAGCCGAGATTGTGCCACTGCACTCCAGCCTGGGTGACAGAGTGAAACTCTGTCTGAAAAACAACAAAACAAAACAAAACAAAAACTCTAATGCTTTATACCTATCAGAGCTTAAAAAAAAATACACCTTCTTGATTGCAATAAATATAGAAGTGCTGTATGCACTGAATAATTGCTTAGTAATTTCTAAATTTAAAAAAAAAAAAAGTTTTGGTCATCTTATGACCATTGCCATAGGTGGCATTTGCCTTAAGTGTCCTATTTCACAGACTAAATTCTCTACTATGATAATTAAATTTCGTTTTAAAAGTAGCTAGTTCAATAAAAATTAGGTTTCATTTAAATAAAGTCTTCTGTAAAAGTTACACTGATTATTACTACTACCTATGCTATTTTTACCACTACTATTACATCATTATATCATTGCTTCCAATACTTAAAATGTTTTATATTTGCCACGGATGTAGAGGGTACTTTGGAGGTAACCTGAGTGTTTTATACCAACTGAAGGTTTTACTGGGCTGATTTATTATGTTCATCTTTATATCATGTGTTTTTATGTATTAGAACTGCAGTTTTCTCCTCTTCATCTTTTTGTTCTAGCTGTAGTGCCTGCCTTAGATTTTCACAAATTCACCATCTCTCTAAGGTATTTGAACCTTTGTACTTCTGTTTCCTCTCCCTGAGAAGCCCTTCCACTCTGCTGGACTCCTATGTAACTTTCAGAATTGAGGTCAAATATCCAAACATCCTGTACTCTGGAAAGCTTCCTAGTTTCTCTTTTTATAAATCTGAATTAGAGGTCTACTGTTTGCTCCTTGAGCAGCCTTTACTTCTATCAAAGCATTTGTCAGAACAGAGTATCTCTGTAAATTTGTCTGTCTCGCTGGCTTATGCATTTTTGAGGTCAGGAAACTCTATTATAATTAGTAATAGTAGTAGTAACAACAGCAAGAGTAATAATAATGGCAGTACAGTAGTGGTAACATTTATATTCCCAGCTTCTTAACGTTGTACATGGAACCTGGTCTGTGCCTGATATTTGGATAGATGAGTGAATGAATGAATGAAGTTGTATCTTTGATATTTGGTGGTATTTATTACTCCATTTTATTATTACTTTGCTGGTAATTATTATTTCCATTTAATGGGAGAAAACTGAAGTTCAAATGGTTGAAACTAGTTTTTTATAGATATTCAAGCTGAACTTGGAATCTATACCCCAACTGAACACTGTAAGTCATCTTTTTTTTTTTTTTTTTTTGAGACAGGGTCTCACTCTGGTTGCCCAGGCTGGAGTGCAATGGTGTGATCTCAGCTCACTTCAATCTCTGCCTCCCTGTGATCCTCCCATCTCAGCCTCCTGAGTAGCTGGGACTGCAGGTGCACGCCACCACACCCAGCTAATCTTTCATGTTTTTAGTTGAGATGAGGTTTCACTATGCTGCCTAGGCTGGTCTTGAACTCCTGGCCTCAAGCAGTTTGCCCACCCCGTCATCCCAAATTGCTGGGGTTACGGGTGCAAGCCACCACCCCCAGCCTCATCTTGTTTTAAAATTCTATTTTTTGAGATAATTATGGGTTCACAGATAACTGTGAGAAATTATGCCAAGTTTTTTTAATGTACTTTGCCCAGTTTCTCCCAATGACAGCATTTTGGAAAACTGTAATGTAATATCATAACTAGGATATTGACATTGATAAATTATACCTATCTTATTTAAATTTACCCCAACTTTACTTGTATTCATTTGTGTATATGTTGGGGAGGGTGGATGGTATCTTAGTCCATTAGGCCTGCTATAACAAAAACACCATAAATTGGGTGTCTTAAACAACAGAAATTTATTTCTTACAGTTCTGGAGGCTGAGAAGACCTAGATCAAAAAGCCAGCCAATTTGATGTCTGTTGAGGGCTCACTTCCTGGTTTGTAGAAGGCCATTGTTTCGCTGTGTCCTTATGTGGCAGAAGGGGCCAGGAGGTTCTCTGGGCTCTCTTTTCAAAAAAGAGTGCTACTCTCATTAATGAGGGTTCTGTTTTCCTGACTTAATAACCTCCAAAGGCCCCTCCTCCTAACACTCTTACTTTGGGGTTTAGGATTTCAACATGTGGATTTTGAGGGGACACAAACATTCATGCTATAACTGGTGATAAGTCCCAAACAGTTTTATCATCTATTTAGATTCCTGTTAACCATCATTGTCAAGGTACTGAATAGTTACAACGTCCCAAGTATTTTTCATATTGTTCTCTTATAACCACACTCATTTCTCTCCTTCCTAACTCTTGCTTTAGTTTCTAACTCCTGGCAATTACTTATCTGCCTATTATGTAAAAAATTTTTGTCATTTCATAAATGTTTTATAAGTGGAGTCAAATAGCAAGTATGATTTTTAAGCATGTATGATTTTTAAGTTTCTTCCAATTTGAAATTATTGTAATCAATAATGTAATAAAACA
>NW_012103476.1:2237130-2242815 GCF_000951045.1 Mandrillus leucophaeus
GTAACATTTATATTCCCAGCTTCTTAACGTTGTACATGGAACCTGGTCTGTGCCTGATATTTGGATAGATGAGTGAATGAATGAATGAAGTTGTATCTTTGATATTTGGTGGTATTTATTACTCCATTTTATTATTACTTTGCTGGTAATT
This sequence comes from Mandrillus leucophaeus, assembly GCF_000951045.1. Taxonomy (NCBI): domain Eukaryota; kingdom Metazoa; phylum Chordata; class Mammalia; order Primates; family Cercopithecidae; genus Mandrillus; species Mandrillus leucophaeus. Next base: position 2,237,282 of record NW_012103476.1, read on the forward strand.
ATTATTTCCATTTAATGGGAGAAAACTGAAGTTCAAATGGTTGAAACTAGTTTTTTATAGATATTCAAGCTGAACTTGGAATCTATACCCCAACTGAACACTGTAAGTCATCTTTTTTTTTTTTTTTTTTTGAGACAGGGTCTCACTCTGGTTGCCCAGGCTGGAGTGCAATGGTGTGATCTCAGCTCACTTCAATCTCTGCCTCCCTGTGATCCTCCCATCTCAGCCTCCTGAGTAGCTGGGACTGCAGGTGCACGCCACCACACCCAGCTAATCTTTCATGTTTTTAGTTGAGATGAGGTTTCACTATGCTGCCTAGGCTGGTCTTGAACTCCTGGCCTCAAGCAGTTTGCCCACCCCGTCATCCCAAATTGCTGGGGTTACGGGTGCAAGCCACCACCCCCAGCCTCATCTTGTTTTAAAATTCTATTTTTTGAGATAATTATGGGTTCACAGATAACTGTGAGAAATTATGCCAAGTTTTTTTAATGTACTTTGCCCAGTTTCTCCCAATGACAGCATTTTGGAAAACTGTAATGTAATATCATAACTAGGATATTGACATTGATAAATTATACCTATCTTATTTAAATTTACCCCAACTTTACTTGTATTCATTTGTGTATATGTTGGGGAGGGTGGATGGTATCTTAGTCCATTAGGCCTGCTATAACAAAAACACCATAAATTGGGTGTCTTAAACAACAGAAATTTATTTCTTACAGTTCTGGAGGCTGAGAAGACCTAGATCAAAAAGCCAGCCAATTTGATGTCTGTTGAGGGCTCACTTCCTGGTTTGTAGAAGGCCATTGTTTCGCTGTGTCCTTATGTGGCAGAAGGGGCCAGGAGGCTCTCTGGGCTCTCTTTTCAAAAAAGAGTGCTACTCTCATTAATGAGGGTTCTGTTTTCCTGACTTAATAACCTCCAAAGGCCCCTCCTCCTAACACTCTTACTTTGGGGTTTAGGATTTCAACATGTGGATTTTGAGGGGACACAAACATTCATGCTATAACTGGTGATAAGTCCCAAACAGTTTTATCATCTATTTAGATTCCTGTTAACCATCATTGTCAAGGTACTGAATAGTTACAACGTCCCAAGTATTTTTCATATTGTTCTCTTATAACCACACTCATTTCTCTCCTTCCTAACTCTTGCTTCAGTTTCTAACTCCTGGCAATTACTTATCTGCCTATTATGTAAAAAATTTTTGTCATTTCATAAATGTTTTATAAGTGGAGTCAAACAGCAAGTATGATTTTTAAGCATGTATGATTTTTAAGTTTCTTCCAATTTGAAATTATTGTAATCAATAATGTAATAAAACATTAGAAAATTACTTTCATTTTTGCATGTCATACATATGGATTAAGAAAGTGTCATATTTGGACACTTCCTCTTGATGCCATGGAGGTAGGGAACGTTATTTTTTTCCCCTCAAATCTTTTGTTTCCCAATTGTCTTGTAAGGCACTCATAATGTAATTAACATTCAGTAAATATGTTTTTATATGGATGAATAATTTATTAAAATTTCATCCATAAAATTTAGTTAAAATCCTAGAGCTTTATACTTAGGGCTTATAGTAAAAATAGTACCTTTTCATATTTGAAAGTCTTGCTCATGTTAAATAAAATATAAATACAATGCTTGAATATTGGGTTTCAATAGTCACTGTGCTGGTGTGATTTTACAGGAACTAGAGAAATCTATACACCTTTCCTCCTATCGCCCCTTCAGCTCCACAGGTACCATCTTCAGTGGATGGGACAAATTCCTCCATTAACACAGGATTACGAAAACCTGAAATCGAATCTCTTTATTCAAAATATACTTGATTAAGTTAAAGCCTGTACAAAAATCTTGCAAAGTTATTGTTGTTAATGTTGTTATTGTAATTAACCATTATATGTGTCTAGTTATGTTTTTTTTTTTTTTAAATTATGAAGAATGGAGAGTTTCTCAATTTAACTTCCTTCAAAAAGGGAGTTTCTTGAAAAGATGCATGCACTCAGGAACCTGGTAGCAGTAAAGAGCTTAGTGCATGGCAGCTTGCCAGATTGGGCACTCTCTTTCATCTACCCTCCTTGCCCTTTCTGTCATGGGACTTTGCCCTCTGCACATCTGCTCTGGTTATCTCCACTGACTGGGTTCCTCAGCTTACACTGGCCTCTTACGTTTCAGTTCCAGCCATGTCGCTATCTCATGCTCATTTTGCTTGATTTCTCCCTTGTCCAGCTGGGCTCATGAGCCAAAGGCTGCTGTTCGATCTCTGGTTGGGCTTCTTTCTCGTCAAATTTTCACGACCCTTCTAGCTGTCATGGTTGGAGACATGGGGCTCTATGATGCAGAACACTAGTGTGCCCTTTCTGCTGGGGTGTGAGTGATTACAGCTTTCTAAAGGCATGTGAAGATATCTTTACAGACTCTTCCAACAGTGAATAAAGATTAGTTTCCAGTTGTTTATTGCTATTTTCTTGAAAGTTAATATCACCTCACTGCTTTCAATCTGTAAGCAAATATTATTCAGCATATATTGTATATTAGAGAAAATCATGGGAGGAAATTACTTTATTAAGCACTTTGCGGAAACTGTCTAAGACTTTCAGATTTAACTTAATGTGCTTAGATTTATTTAAAGGAAAATATTAAGGGATTTTAATGTTTCATTTGCAGTATAACCTTGTTATAGGAATACATTGAAGGCTTTCTCATGTGACTCAAGTGTAACATGGGACACATTCTTTACATGAGATATAGAATGTTTTTTTGTAATCAGTCAACACTCTCCTGTTATCTCTCTTGTAAAACCGATAAAAAGTGAGGGAAATCAGGAAGATGATGTGTCACCTAATGTCACTGATGCTGAGATAGCAGGATGCTTTGCATGACCATGAAATATAAAAGACCATCTCGAAACAGAAGATGACTTTGGTGACACAGAAGAAAAACAAAAGAAGGACAGTTTCACTGAAGGGCATTTTATCCTTTGATTCAACAGCTCGTTTTGCAGACATGAGAGTCTATTCATAACCATTTACACATTTTACATTTACATTTCTATTTACATGAAAGGGACTGTATAATTGGCAGAATCACACGCATACAGAAGACATCTGTTCAAAATATATGCTGTAGCATACATGGTCAGAGAAAGTTTATCTCTGACACCGTTTCATTTGTGTAAAACAGAGAGAGTTGACTTTAGGGTACTTCAGAGATTAGAACCATCAAGAGAAATGAAATATTTTTCAGTGTAGCAAAATGTAACATCACAAGCGATAATTAGACTTTTTGAAGTATTAAAAAAAATGGTTTTGGGTTACTGAAATGTGAGTCCTGAATGAAATGAACAGTTAATTGAACCAGAACGTGTGTGGCGGGCCATACTGTTGTATTTGTGTTAAAACTGCAAAGATTATGGTTTAAGAGGTTTCAGTTTAAATGCAGGGATGTATGTGTGTGTGATTTTCTTCCTATTCTTAATCTTTACAGTTTTATTCAGTGTACTTATTATGTCTTGCTAGGATTTTTTCAAATTGAATTTTATCTTTTTTTTTTTTTTACAAATGCAGAAATAACTCTATCCTTTTGATAATGATATTCATCATTTTGTAGACATATCTAACATTGTAACCTGTCTTCCCAGAAAGGTGACAAGAATGACATGAACATTTATATTATCTTTAAGATTATGTGTTTGTGTGTGTGTGTGTGTGTGTGTGTGTGTTGTGTATTTTCCCCTAAGTCCTGTCATGGTAATCACTAGCGTTAGAAAGGAAATGTCAGTTTGTAAAAGCAATCAAAGATAATCTCCACATTCTGCCTAGAATTTATGTTTTCTATTTTCCATTTGCCCCTTTGGATTTCATCTACTGTCTTCTGTACTGTGCACTGGCTTCACGAAACTGACTTGTATTTTTGCCAATTGAGATTGGTCAGTGGTGAGCCAAGTTGCGAGACCGAGGAGAAGAACAAGCTCTGAGTATTTTTCTCCTGGCTCCCTCTTTGAGGTTGTGTCCTCATCTACTGTCACTGCTCCTCTCATCAGAGCACAGTTGACACAACTCTTTCTCCTCCTGGGTTCTGATAACCTGTTCTCCTATTAGTCTTTTGGACTAAGGAGTTGCAACAGCTTTTCTAGTGTTATCTCTGGTCCTGGACCTCTCCCTTATGGTTCTTCTGTAGCTTGCCCAAAACTTTGTAATTAGTCCTTTTGTAAATAAGGTGTTATCTTAATTTTGGTGTGCCGTCTGTTTCGTGTTGGGACCACTGGGAGATACAGCACTCTGGGTCACAGACAGGAATGGGCATGCAAGGAGAGAGGAAATGGTGAGTTTATTGCATAAGGTACTAAGGTTGCATCTCATTTAGATCCTGGCCTCGGAATTTAGACCAGTCTTCTCTTTGGCTCTGGTTTTGGCCCTTGGAAGGCTGAAATAATGAAGGTCTGCTTAACGTAATCTCTGGCAGATCTGGGACTGTGTATGATCAATTGTTGGGTGATCACATAGGGAATCGAAATAAGAGTCATATGTCAGGAGTAAGTCATGTCATTGACTTTGTCCATACTATCTGAATATCACCATTCAAATACACATAAGCTCTGTAAATTCACCTTGAAATAAATATTTTCTCGTGTGTTTTATGTATTGGAATTCTATAGAATGATGTGGAACTGTAATTTCTTATGGTTAGTATATGATGCTGTATTAAATAATGATAAAATGCTTTAAATTTGTGTGTTAGTAGCTTTCAAACAGTTAAATATAAACTGCATTAACTATCAATCCAAAGGTAAAGAAAATATGCTAAATCTAGATCACTTTAGGGCGAGCATTATATCTTTTTTAAGCCAAGCATTTGTTAATAAAAATTTAAACAATGCAAAGCCAGATATTAGGTTATGCCATAATTGTAATTCATATATGAATAGAATTGTTTAATATATTACTATTCTTAACATCAAATTAAACATCTTCAATAACTGTATTTAAATTATATATAATTGCATTATGGCTATAGGTTTTTAAGAAAATGTGCTGGGTTGGAATTCATTACGTCTTGTGAGAATGAATTAAAAACATGATGCCAATTTTGTTTCCTCAAATTTTCACATAAAGGGAAAGTTCAAACTACATATAACAACCTCCAGGATCTATAATGTTGCATGCAGACAAATTTCACATAGACGTGCATTCCAGATTTTGTGCTTATTTCTTTCTTTCTTCAGGATCAAATATGGGGGGTTGTTGACTTTGACATTCAGGGTTTGGCAAACTTAATTGAGCCTTTCCAGTCTTAAGAAGAGACATTCTTAGGTACTGTTTTTCAGGCTTCAAGGATCATAGGTTTACAATTTTGGTATTTAGCTACATTATGTCAGTCATTTTTATTAGTTTTTTTTTGTTTGTTCTGTTTTCCTTTTTAGCAAAAACTGGCCGTGTTAAACCTTCCACTGAATACAAGGATTAATTTGGAGAACTTATACTTTGTTAGAAAATAGATTCTTTATTTGAAAATATGATTAAAAA
>NW_012103476.1:2244534-2270554 GCF_000951045.1 Mandrillus leucophaeus
TTTTAGCTGTAATGCTGCCTGCCTTCACCACTCTGCCCCCAGTGTGTGTATCTATATAGCAGCTAGAGTGACTCATTTAAAACTTAAGTTGAAACTATTCGTTTCTCCAGTGGCTTCTCTCTTTCCGCTCAGGAATAAAAGCCAGTACCTTACATGCTTTTTGAGAGCACCTCACTTAGTTTTTCTTTTGGAAATTTATGTCCAGCCACCCCTGCAAGCTTGCAGTTTCTTCCACCCTTTAGATAAACTCTGCCTCAATATTCTCTCCTCAGATATGTGCAAGGCTTACTCTCTTAACCTATCCCAATCGGTTTCTCAAATGTCATTTTAAGAATCTGGACTTCCCTGATAGAAACCATAAATCAATAGACCACAACCCCACCCCCAAATTCTCCTCATTAATGCTGTTCCCCAGAGCATTCACTACCATTGGATGTCTGTAAGTTATTTCACTGATTTATTTGTTTACTCGTTGTCTTTTGCCACAAGAATGTTAGTTATTGGAAAGAAGAGACCTTTGGTCCCTTGTTCATGTTGTTTCCCCAATCTGAGTTTGATGCCTGGCACATACATAATTGGTTCTCAATACTGTGTGCTGCATGAATGAATGATATCTAAGCTTAAACATTACATGACACTGCTCACTGAGGTTTTTAATTTGTTTTTGTTAGTGGTACATGGTTGAAGGTGATTTTATTATGTAACTATGTAGTTCTGGTGTAACTTATTATTACAGTCTTTTTTTATTCTATACATGAGATATACAATCTGCTTCCGGGTTATTTATTTTTCTTCCATCTTGGAAATTTGTCATCCCTATTACTCCCTTCCAAACGTGCCTGTAACAAATCTTTTTTTAAATTTATTTTTTAATTGACACACAGTAATTGTTGATATTCGTAAAGTACATAGTGATTTTTTAATACATATGTATTAGTCTGTTTTCACAATGCTGATAAGACAAACCCAAGACTGGGCAATTCACAGAAAAGGTTTAATTGGACATACAGTTCCACATGGCTGGGGAGGCCTCAGAATCATGGCAGAAGGCAAGGTGGAGCAAGGCCTGTCTTACATGGATAAGGATTACATGCATCCTTTACTGAGGATAACATATATGATTCCAGGTTCTACTCAGTTCTCAATCTAAGAAAGAGATTTGACACTGTACATTACTTTCAGGTGTACTAGTTAGCGTCATAATTACCTGAAACCAAAATAGAACACTCATATATCTTAAATTTTGGATTTTATTTTTTTCTTTTATTTAGTTTTCATTTTTGGAAATTCTTTTTTTTATTAAAAATACTCTTCCTTTTACTTTTTTAAATAAACTGCTATGAAAATGTTCACAATGACATCTTAAAGGCTTATATTCATCTTTGTACTCTATGTTAACTAGAGGCTCGGTTTCAGATACCTCTGTTTTTAGTACTTAAAACAGGACCTGACAAAGTTGGTGCTTAATAAATATTTGAAAATAAACAAATGAATGAATCAATGAGTGAATTTCTGTTAGAAATATTTATTTGTGTATGGAATGGGTAGACCTTGTACTGAGTTCGCTGTGATACGTGAAGAAATTGCCTGTGATCACAAGAGTCTCTTTATTGAAATGAAATAGGTGAATAGTTAGAACTCTTGACTAAAGAGTTACTTAAAATATACTCTCCACAGCATTGTTAAACAGTTTTATGTGGTAGACGCAAGACTTTAAAGGGAGGAAAGCTCTAAAATATCATTAATCTACTCTAATGATTTATGAGTTTAAGTAGATTTCTTATAATAATTTCATTTGGGTGGAATATAAATTTAAATATTAAAAATATACATATTTATTTTATCTTTATATAATACAAATTCTATGGCTAGTTTAGATGAATTTACTGAATGAATAACATTATTAATTTTATCTGTCAGTTATAAATATGAATATTTATTAGCATGAATAATTGTTTTTATTTTAAACAATGGTGACTCATAGAAACTACCTGCTTTCATATTTGTAGAAGCCACACAAGTGAGTAACATTTTTCTGAATACTAATATTATGTCAACTGAATATCAGATTGTTGACAAATTGTTTCTAAGTGGAAAACAAAATTTGAGGACAAAGGAGTGAAATATACTGGAAAATCTAGGACAAGAACTTGAGTGTCTTGATTCCTAGCTCAGACACATATATAAATGTGATACATAATTACATACTGTAGACGTGTTTCAAAGAGGTAGAACTGATCCATAACTCAATTAGTATGTAAGGTAAAGTAATAATGTATTTATATCTCTTTTATAGATATTTGTGAATGTCATTTGTTAAGCAAAATTTTATTAATAATTATAGCAAATATTAGAACAAAGCTAACAATGTAAGTTTTCAAATGTTCTACAGAATTTTTGCAACAGTGAGTAGAATACCAGTAACCTGACATTGCCTGAGTCTTTCTAAATTTTTTCATGACCTTCATAACTTTGTCAAACCCAAAGAGATCAGTAAATATAGGGATCAGAGGAAGATCAGGAAGACAATTTGTTATGTCCCGGAAAATTATTTAATAAGAATAATAAATTGGGTCAAGGTTTGAGTAAGGTGATGCTTAAGACGGGCAAAGGACGTGAATGACAGGAAGGCAGACAGAGAGTCTGCCAGCTGTCTCCTGTGTGGAGACTTCTTTTGTCTCTTCACCCTTTGCTGCCTCCTGGAAATAGAATACCTCTTCTTTAGGGAACTGTCCCTTTATCTTGTGTCATTAGGGATCACAGTTACAGATGCTATTGGACATTGTCATTAATCCAAACGTGGACATGTGCAGATCACTGCCATCCTCAAACCTCTTGTCTTCTAACATTTATGTCTGTGAACAGCGAGTCCATTCATCCATTGTCCAAATTGACATCTTGGCATTATCCTTGACATCTCCTACTCAAAAAGTTTATTAACACATCAGGCAGATTTGACCTGTTATGGAAAATTGTCTTTGGTTACCATTCACGTTTTTTCCATCTTTAAAACTTGAATCACAGTGTAAGCCACTATGCTGTGGTAACCTTGTAACTGTCTACATCCATTCTAGCATTGTAGGTGTGATTATACCAGATTTTTTTCTGCTTAAAAAAATAGTGACTTCTCATTAGTCTTGGGGTGAAGTTATAAGCATCTTAATGTAACAATACTTCCTTTAATGTTCTTTGTCTGCAATGCCTCATTTCTGCCTCGAAACCCAGCAGCATCTTTCTCTTTGTTACTGACATTGGAGTCTAGACTCCAAATTACTGCCCTTTTTTCCAGTCCTTTACTTTTTTCATCTGTGCTTCTTTGCCTAGAATGCTCACAGTCTCCTTCTTTTGTTTACATTTTATCTAAAGTGTAATTTTCTCAAGGAAACATTTTCCTCAAGTAAATTTCTCTGAGTGGGTCAAATGCCTCTTTTCTAAGAATTCTTTATATCTCTCATCAAATTGATAATTGCACATTTATATTTATTTTGTTTCCATGTCCATGAGAGGAGATCTGGTGTCTCATTTTGTCACAAATTATATACTAAATCTTGATTATATATTTGATACACTTGATGCTAGGGAATTGAAGTTGAAAACCAGGCTATCCATGCTGAATATTGAAAAAAATCAGAACTTGAAAATTAAAATTTGTTGATGAATGAAGACAAAATTCAAATGTTTATTGTCAGTCTTATATACACAAATATCCATTTGAAATGAAAGAGAAATCAAATTGTTTGAAAGACATGAAAATAACATAGAAACTACATCATCAACTGGATAATTCAAGAAGAAAATGTACCAGGAAAAAGAAGGAAATAGTTTGCCCTAAAACATCCTTCAGAAAAGGTGATATATGGACAGTTAATTTTTGAGCATTTTCTGTTACCTAAAAGCTAAACAATATACTCAGACATTGAGTATAATAATGGTTTATCTAGAAGATAAACTGTTTATCTAGTTTAAACTATGATTGATCTTCTAGATAAACTATTATTTAGAATTGCATGTGTAATTCAATAAATTGAAATTTTGCTGTAGTAAAGCATTTGATGTGATTTTATGAATTCCAGTTATGTCAGCATTTCTAAATGTGTTCTCAGAATAAATGTATGTGGTGTTTTGTTTTGAACTGTAAAGATCATGTATATTTACAGGGAAAACTTTCCACGAGGATTTTAGATATGACATTATAGGAAGGCTTACATAATGATGTAAGTGGGTCATGTTTAAAGACTTAATTCTCAAAAGGTAGATTACCTATGAAGATTTCAGAAAATTTGAATTAAACATTTCTAATTGAAAAAATTCCATAGGGACATTAATCACAATCAGTGCATAATGAAGAATATTGGTACATATTAAAAGCGTAACTGTTGACTTTTAAAAGAGTTTTAAGTTCCTCTGAACATTGATATTCACTAAACTGGAGTTAATTAATTAGCTTTCTCTATATAGATTAGTTAATAGTTGATTAGTCAAATATTATAAATATTCCCAGAAGTAGTGCTGCTGTCTTACAGTGTCTTCAAGAAATGTAAAGTCAAGTCAGGTTATGGCTTATGTTTTTAAATAGAAAATTATGTATTTCTATTTAGAATACTAATCTTCAATTAGAAAAATTATGTATTTCTAAAATAGAGTTCAGCTTAATTGTTAAATAATATAAATCAGCAAATTGATGCCTCCAATGCATATGTACTCCAGTTTAATCTTCATTTGAGGACACATTTTCAGTGCAAATCACGGGTGACCTTAATCCAAACAAAAAATCCAAGGAAAAAATTTATACACAAAAATACCAGAGACTGTTGATAATAAAACCGAAGTGCTAGTGTAATTGATTCTTGATTATGGTAAATGTATGTAATATTGTAAAAGTGATTTAAAGTTACATCTTGATCTGTCATCTTTTTATCTAGCTAGCTACCTATCTGTCTATCTAAAGACACAGATAATTTTACCTTAAAAAAAAAAAAAATAAAAGCAGGGAAAATATCTTGAAGGATATACACAAAGTGCGTGTCCAAACAGTAAGTATGGAGGAAAAATAAGTAAGTGAGGCTAAATAAGTTCTTTTAGGAAGAAAAGATGATAAGATACTTTAAATATATGCTTATTTCTATAAGAAATGAAGATATTGAATACCTCAGAAAAAAATCACTAGAAGCAAGGGCATGTGAGTGTAATAAAAACAGTAAATCAGAAAATACTAAGTATTTGATTATCACCTATTTTAGAAAAATTGCATATTAACTTTTACTTTCATATTTCTCACAACTGTTAGCTTTCCTGAAGCATCTTTCAGTGAGCTGTGTTTTATGTATCTCCCTGTATATTACGAGTGTAGCCCAGTACCTGATGCAGAGGAACCGTTAAGGGTTGGCTATTAAATATTACTGTATGTATCATTTTAAGTGAATTGAGAATGAGAGATATGAGAGAAGAAACTATCGAGCCAAATATGCCTTCAAAGTAATAAGAACAGAACATCTGTTTATGAGAAACAGGAAAGTCCTCAATTACCCAGTGAGACTATCCATGGAGAGCCTTCATTTATTTTGTCTTTGTCTTTCAGAAAACCTCTTGGCTATTATTGTTAATTTCAGTTAATACCTTGGATAATGCCACACATTCTTGTCAGCAAGGGTAACCTTGCTAGGTGGTTCCAGTTTATTTTGGAAAAGATAAGTTGTTGACTTTAAATGTTATATATATTTTCTTAATTTCCAAAGTGCTTTATTTGCATATGTGAATTTATTACATTTTCACTAGATATTAAGGATCTCTGAAAGTGCATACAGACAGCCCTCACTTTGCACAGTAGTGGATTGTTAAAGTGGCAGTGCAAATTAAAACCGTGTAAACAAATCAGTTGAAAACTTAGGATTGTTCTATGACATTTAAAATTTGCATCAAAGCATTAAAACATTTCTTGCTCTTACAAATGTGTAGAAAGATAAAACACTAATATGTGTTTAATACTCTAAAACATTAGAAATATTGAGAATTAAAATGTTTTTTTCTTCGTAAAGTTATTATCAATAATAGTTGAAGTAGTGTTTCGCTTCTCCTAGTATCATTTATTATTAGTACCACAAACGAGTCTTCTCTATGCCTTGTTCGATTGTTACATATCTTTCTAAGTTTGGATCAGCTTCCAACATTTTATTCTTTACTCTTTGAATGTCATGAAATATCTGCAAGTGTTTATTTAATGTGTTTGTGTGTGTGTGTATGTGTGTGTGTGTTGGTGTTACTTCATCTGGAATGTCTATGTCTTCATTTGCAAGTGTTTATTTAATGTTCAGTTTTTTTTCTTGGAGTTACTTCATCCGGATTTTCTATATCTTTATTTGTTACAACCAGATTTCTCATTTATGCCAATGTCAGCCTTAACCAATTTTCTCTGGCTTTCTATCTTAAAGCCTTTGTAATGGAGACAGTGTCAACATCCCTAAGCCCGTTATTTCTTCCATAACGCCATTTACCTTTGATTTCAATTTCACTTACAGCATTATCACTTTTAGTTTCTCCCTGGAATTTTTATTTTCCTTGGCCAATTCCTTCTTTCATTATGCATTTTTGATAAACATCACGTGGGTTTTTCTCTGCGAAACAAAGAGCTAAGGGAACCACAGGCTTTCCCTTCTGCACGTGAGTTGAATACATGCTCAGCAGCCAATCAGTAACAGACTATGAAGAAGTGAGGTGATTGGTCATTGGTCATGATAAGCATCTGTTATTTATATAATAATCCATGTGCTGAAGAGTTAGCAGTGAAATTTGTACTTTATGCCATTGTAGTCAATGTACTATAGTAACTGAAATTTGAAATGTGTTATGGAAAGCAGGTATTATTTCACTAAACAGTGGAAATGAGTTTCATGCATTTTAGAACTACAAAATTGAGGACTTTTAAAATTATTGGTTATTAATATTGGTCATTTTATTATATGTGGACAAATGTAAAACTACTTATTTTTTAACAGAGATACATTTTTTATATGCTATTTTAAATACAGACTTTCTATATTTTATAACTGCATACAAATTTCAATAAGTGGTCCTATTTACCCTGCACAAACTTGGATACATAGTATGTATCTGCTGAGTGAGCAGAAAAAACAAGCTGGGTGTTGCAGATCCACCAAGGCTGTATTGTGCAAGAGAGTGTCTGCAGCTTTGGAGGTCCAGAAACACTGTTACATCAGGACACTCATTGTTTACAGACCTTCTGAGATTGCTTTATTCTAATCAAAAGAGCCAGAAAGCAATTGATAAGCCAAATAAAAATTTTGAATTGACAATCACAGATATAACCAAGAATTGAACAAAAGTTCTGTGGTTGGTTTGTAGGACATGCTTTCCCAGATAGGAACCCCAGTTCAGTCTTCAGTTGATCATTTGAAGGGCTTGAACCAAGAGTAAAAATGTAAGTAAATGTTCCTATTTAATAGCCTTCTTGAGAGGAACTGTGCTGAATACCTTAAAGCCCATATTCTAAGGTAATACATCCCAGTGATAGCCATTAGGCATATATGAACTATCAAGCACTTGAAATTTGACTAGTTGCAATTGAGATGTAACTGCTGGATTTCGAAGACTACTGTGAAAAAAAAAAACTAATGTAAAAACTTCAATAATTTTTTTCTTGAGCATATGCTGGAATTATATTACTCAGATATATCGGTCTAAATACATATATTATTGAAATGAATGTCATATATGTATTTTTACTTTTAAAAATATTGCTACAGAAAACTTAAAATTGCATATATGGCTCACATTGTATTCTCAGGCAGCATTGCTTTACAGCCATAATGCCTGTGTTCAAATCCTAACTTCACAATTTATTTGCTGTACAATGGACCTGATACTTAACCTCTCTGTTTCTATAAAGCAATAATTTATAGTAGTAATAATGTATTATCAATAATATAGAAATTAAATCAATTAATATTAACTATTAAGCACTTACATACATTGACGTTTAGTTGAGTACTGTCAGTTATTATTGAGTATTGATTTGTACAGGGAATGCGCTAAACGTAGTCTTTCTATTTAACTTTTTTTTGCATATTTTGTTTTCTAATAACTAGCTTCATTTGCTTTCTAGACATATTGCTATATAATTGGCTCAGATTACGCCTTCTTTACATCAGCCAAATCAAGGCTTGTTTTCATAAGAATACACACAGGACTCTTTGTTGGCAGTGTTGAAACACAGCCCACTTCCATCACCAGCATGCCTAGACTTCAACATGAACAAGTTTATGCACAATGTTTTTTGTTTACTTCTATACATGACTAATCTTATCCATTGTGTATGTGTATATGTGTGTAAGTGCATACAAGCATATGTTTTAATTGTTTCTTTCATTATTAGAGGGTGGCCTTTTTGTGACTAAAGAAAGGAAGCTTTTTCTTAGTCAACTAAGAAATGATTAAACTATTTTGTTATCTAGTATCAAAAATAATGTAGAATTTACATTAAATATATTAAATTACAATATGTAAATATTAAATATAATTTTATATATAATAATTCAGGTTTAATACAAGTATGTGATTCTAAGCTTTCTATTGCATTACCAATCACAGGTGTTCTATAAATCATTACAGGTTTATCAACTGAAAGTTCTAAATTTTAGATATATTTTAAAAATAAATTTTAGTATAGGAAACAGTTTCTAAATATGGTTGTATTAACTAGACTTCTGTCAGTAGATTACATTCATTTATGTTTTGTGTTAGTACCTCTCTGTTAAATATCTTGATAAATCAATTCTTTTAGACATTTGTAATATTATTTCGCATTTCTTTGGTGTAAGTGATGAGCTGTGTATCAATATTTCTTTTTGGGGCTTTATTTAATATACATTCATCATCCTACAACTAGAAAATAATTATCATTCAAAATACCAGTTTCTCTGTAGACTATAATGTTTCTATATAGTTATTATTCTGCAAGTCAGGGCTTATAATATAGTCAGAACAATATATCGTTTCATATGTAGCCGTACTAATTTTTCTCTGTTGTCATTGAGAACATAGATTTTCACAGCTTTTATCTCATTATATATTTTTTTCTGTTTAAAATATTTTCATCCTGATGTTATTGCTGTCTCTTCTAAAAACACTCTGCTACCCTAATTCATTTTAGTTCTCATTACATGGTATTTAATTTACCTATTAATACTATGTGATGGATCCTTATCCAAAGCTTTTCTAAAGTCTAACTAGACTTTATGAATTGAATTTGAATTATTTTGGCAGTAATAACTTCAAAGCATTGTAATAGGTTTGTTAAGCATGACCTCCCCTGCCTGAATTCATGCTGGCTATAATTAATCAAGTTACGCTTTACCAGGTGCGCGTTTGCCATGCTCCTAAATATGTTTCCATGAGTGAAATTCTACAGTGGATGTTAACCTTTGTCACTCCTGATTCATTTTCTATTGTTCATTTTATAACACATTCTGTGGTTTAAGTATTCATTTAATGAACGAACAATATTTTATTTAGTAATAGGAGAATATATTATTTATTCCAGTTGAAGTTACCACTTATTATAACTGAAATTCCCCAAAAGATTTGATCTGAACTATATCCTTAAACTCTAAATTATTATGATGAAAAAATAGGAGGCAAATAATTATTGCAAAATATAGTGTTTTTCAAGCATTTAAAAGCCCATTTTGTTTTTTTCAAATTTCTTTTCATTTTTCATCACTTAGTGGAAATGAAGGACATTTAAAGGACATTAAAAGACAAAGGAAATGGCAGTTTCTGAAGTAACATTTATCTAAATAATGAGGTATCATAATCAATCACAGAAAGATCATACTTTGTCCTTAGATTTTACACTGGAGTCTACAGATAATGGAGAATTATTACTATTGTAGCAAATCTTAAGATGTACTTAATTTTACAAGTTAAGAAAATACATTTAAGTTATTTATAATCTGCTAGAAAAAGCCACTGTGACATATGAAATTAAGATTTTGTGTTGTTATATATGATTATGATTTAACTTTGCAACAGAAACTACTAAGAGCACAGAAAATAATATTCCATTTTCTTGTGAAATTTAAATCAAATTAACAGTATTTTTTCCTGTTGAAAACTGTATTATTTTCCAGGTGCAAATGATGGAATAAAAAATGTGTAACCTTACAAATAAAAAAAGTGAAAATATATTTCTGAGGCCAACTTTATTCAAATTGGAATTCTTACTAGTAATTTATTTCATTTTCATAAAGATTTAATTAATTTGATTTTGTATAATTAATGAATAATGATATTTACAACATGAATTTTTTTCCCCATGACAATACTGAAATCTTCAGTGTTCTTTGATTTCCTAGCTGTTTTCAGGAGGGAATGAGTATTTTATTAATCAAATGCACAATATTAGGCATTACTCAATAGATATTTTAATAGATAAAATATTTTGTCTATTTGCCTCACACAAACATGCATTACACAGACATTCAGATAGTAATAGTTATGTTGTAATTTATACTAATATGTACTCATGCTTTTACATTTATCAGAATTGTGACACTTTCAAATTTAAATTTGTTAAAATGACAAGACAATGTTAAATCACTGTAGGTTTTTCTTATTATTATGGCAAAATACAATGAAAAGTATTTAGCTAGTTGAATATCTCTTTCAGATAGGCACATCTTAGAATTTAATTTTACAAAATTGAGGGTACACACATATATATAATTTAATTTTATAAAATTGAAGGTACACATATTATATAGTTTTTAGCTATTGTTAGTTAATTATTATTGGATGAGTACACTTATTTCATTTTGATATTTTGGTGCTTCGATGTTTCAGAAGTTAATCTTTGGAAACCTAATATTTATAAAGATGTGCATTGTTATTACTATATAAATACAAATTTAAAGATATGTAATGTCAAAATTTTAATATCATTGTATCTCAACTATAAAAGCCTATTAGATCTTTTTTCTGTATCTATCTTCATAATAGAATAGTTTTGTTATGTGATGCATTTTTGTGTGAATCTTTAGAGAATCAGTTTTATTATTGTTACTGAAACTTGATATGATATTAAACATATTCAAATACATTCCAGAAGGAGCACAATTAATTCTTGAATTTTTTATGGTATGTCAGGTATTGGACTAAACACTTCATGTGTATCATATTTAGTGTTCATATCCTCTCTATTAGGGAGGTATTATCCCCATTTTACAGACAAGTAAACTGAGGCTTAATATATTAAGCAGTGAAATTAGTTTGACTTAATTCTAAAGCTGAAGTATTTTCTAATATGTGCATGGAAAGGTGAGGGCCTGTTCTTCATAACATTCTCTGAATGTTTATTAACTGTACTAGTATGAGATGTGAAGATGGACAAAAAAGGATGCATTTTTAAGTACACATCGTTATGGAAGCAATTTATTTTTTTTTTTAATTAGTTTTGTTCAGAGTCAAGGTGTCACGCAGGCCACAATTTTCAGCAAGCAATTGCCAAAGCCTGATAAAGGGAAAATTTCCTGCCTGAAATGGCCAGACACACGATGAGACTGGGATGAGTTTTGGTGAAAGCAATTATAAAAAGCTAAGACTCAAATGAGGAAACCAAGTCCAGGTGATATGACCGTCAATGGATTCATTTATTTACTTGTGTGTCAATGGACCTCCATTAATGAGCTATTGTCTTTCAAAGTGTTAGACATTATCCACAGGTCCAAAATGGGTGAAAAAATAAAATGAAATAAAACGAATGAGTCAGTAAGTGAAAAAGAAAGGCAAAACAAAGGATCAATAATCAGTTTTAGAGCATAGCAAAGTAGATGCTGGATCGTGCCTTAAATGGTACTTAAGTTTATACCTTTTGCCTTTATTGATCATCGGTATCGGGATCGCCTGGCTCAGGCCAGCTACGTTAAAGATACAAAGACATGAGATGGGCTTTGTATTAGTTCACTCTCACGTCGCTATAAAGAACTACCTGAGACTAGGTAATTTATAAGAAAGAGAGGTTTAATTGGCTCACAGTTCTGCATGGCTGGAGAGACCTCAGGAAAATTACAATAATAACGGAAGGCCCCTCTTCACAGGGCGGCAAGAGAGAGTAGTGCTGAGCAAAGGGTGGAGGGAAGCTCCTTAGAAAACCATCAGATCTGGCAAAAACTCACTCTCATGAGAACCGCATGAGGGTAACAGCCCCCATAATTCAATTACCTCTCACTGGCTCCCTCCCATGACGTGTGGGGATTGTGGGACCTACATTTCAAGATGAGATTTGGGTGGGGATGCAGCCAAACCTTTTATCAGGCTTTAAGAAAATGGTGAAGGTTGTTGACTTTAGCTGGTTTTCAAGTGTCAGCAGCAGTATTGTCAGTATTCCTGCTTTTCCCTTTTTCTCATGAACCCAAAATTTATATCAGCTATCCCAATTCACCTAACCCACCCTGCCTGTTATGTCATCTTTACTTCTACACTACGGACTGTACCTTACTCATGACACTTTGGTTTATTGCTATTTTTTACTTTTTTAACTTTTGCTTTCTCCTGATCAGCACAGATTAAGGAATTAAATCGTGTGTTTGTTTATTATTGTGGTGTTTATTTCTAGCTTGTCTTTTTCCTTCCTTTCTAACCTTTCTGCCTTTCCAACTGACCATGGTTTTGTTTCAGGAAAAGGCCTACGTAGCCAAATACAGCAAAGAAAATGTCAAATTGTTAGTTTTCAAGTCTAAAATTTATTTTTCAAAATTCATGTCAGAAACCACAGTTTAAAAAATATTTGAGTTATGAAGACCATCCTTTTTAGGAAGGTAAAATTCACGCATTCATTATTTGACCAAAGAAAAGGGAAGCCCCAAAGAAATCTATGCATGCGGTTAAAGAGATGATATCAAGAGAGACCAGTGATTTACAAATTGCATTTACTGAAGACAAGAGCCTGTTTAAGGAGCTATAGGCATGTCAGTGACCCCCCAAAGCCAAGGCCAAGATAAGGCATATCTTTGTGGATGCTGGTATTGAAAGACAAAGCCAGAAGTACAAGGTGGTTGCCCCAAGAAACATGATGCCATGTGGAAACAGGGAGAAACGAGCATAACATTGTAAATAGAAGAGAATAGCTGAAAGTGACTGAGTTTACCTATGTTACCCTATGTTACATTTCCTATTATGATGCAGAATGAAATCTTATAAAAGACAATTACTTCAGTAGTAGAAAGTAAATTTCTAACACTTGAGTCTAGTTCCACTGAATTCAGTTCCACTGAATATGGCTTTTGGGTGTACTTGGCCTTTTATTGTGCTTAGACTGCCCTTTTCCCCCCCTTTCTGTTTAGGTGTCTGGCTTATGACTTCTCCCAGTAATTTTGCTCTTGTCCTCTTCCTTGCCCATGCAAGACCTGTACACATAGACACATAGCTGTTCTCTTGGGAGCACACTTCATTCGGGAAGCTCTGTGCCATTTCTTCTCTCTTAATGTTACAAATAGATGCACTTTGCTAGGATCCAGTTTCTAGTGGCTTAGATTCTGATGAATTTGATCTGTTACATTGACTTACTGACTCTGCCTAAATGTTCCCAATCGTATTCCCAAATGAAATCTAAATAATGTGGTATTTGAGGACACACTGTATGTAATGTATCATATTGTCTATTTTGTGAGATATTACAAAGAAAAGAATAATATTTAATGTGTGGGAGGCTATTATATTTACTCCTTATGCAGTGTTTTCACATGCATTACCTAATTTTCACCTTAGATTTATGCAAATAAATAGTAAATGGTATCTTCAGTTTTCCTTAAGATATTGATACGCAGAAGTAGCATACCCATAAGTGTAAACATAATAGAAAACAAATATATGTTGATAGAACATGGAAAATATGTAAAAATATAGCAAACACATAATCATAGCTATATGTAAGATGGAAACTATATTACATTTCCTTTATGTTTTCTATTCTGTGATTTCGGTAACTTAAGATACTACTTTTTACTTTTGGAAGCATAACAGTGCACACTACCTCCTTGACATGGACTCATGCATACTCCCGTAAGAATCAAGGTAGAGTCAACATAAGTAACTGATTTTTGACCCATGTATAAATTCCATCTTCACTATATACTAGCTATAACTTTAAAGCTTTCTTTTCTTTCGAATCTGTCATTCTGATTTAGTAAACATAGCACAGTGGTCGTACAGATAAAAACAGCAAGTTTTCTGTGATTCACTAGCCAATGTTGATATACAATGGATTTAAATGTAATCATTTTTTCAAAAAGATCGCCATCGTGTGTTCTTTGCTGATATTTGAGGTAACCAGAAGAATACAAGTGGAGGGGAACAATGCCTTTAGACCTATACACACAAGAATAAATGAACAAAACAAGTAAAGTTCACATAAGTCATTTTGTCTCTCAATCATGCTTTCATCTCTTAATTTTATAAAAGACTACTACTTGAAATCATAGCTTTGACAATTACAAATAGTGTTTAACAAGCATTTCCAGCTCTCACTGTTTTTGGATATATGCTAACCTGTTTCTGTTGGGCCCAGCATGTGACAAGCTATGGCCAATGAAATGTAGGAGTAGCTTGTGCCACCTCTTGTCTGAAGCCCTTTGTGCAACACTGATATTGTGGAAGCACTAGCTAAGGCGAAGGTCTAGCTTCCTTAGTGTCTGAGTACCATGATGAGAGAGCCCCCTGCTGACCTTAACCAGAGATGAAGCAAGAGTGAAACACACACTTGTGTTAAAACACACTTCAGGATTGTAGGTTACTGCATCATAGCCTCAGCAAACCTGACTGTGGCAATTCTTATTTCGATTGTGAATAATTGCATATATTTGTATTATAGTTTACTTTGAAAATTGTAAAAAAAAATTTTACTAGAAACACTATTTTTACCTATATTTTTTAATTTGAAAGGTTCTGACAACTTTACAGTTTAATGTAGTTTAATCTTTTAACTCCTCACAATACAGGATTTTTCAGGTTATATTTAATATATGGTATAGATTTTATGAAGGTTTTGGGCACATACAGAATCCTTTAAGCATACAAGTATATTTGGGGAAGGTGAATTGATCATTCATATAATTTTTTGGCATTTAACTAACTAATAACTCATGGATATAAACCAAAACAATTACAGTCAAAATCAATGAAGTTCAGAAACACTTTTCAGTAGTTAACTATGTGTAAAGCTCTGTGATAAGATTTGAGTGGGGGGGGGAAAGAAAGGAAAATACTCAAAATGAGTTGTTAATGTATTATTTTTTAAAAAATTAATGATGCTCAGTTATAAAATATCCAGTGGAAAATAGTATTAATGTATTCTTAAACAGTTTGAAAAAGCCTCTCTGTGAATCAGCCTACTTTTGGTTTTAGAATTTATTTACTTATTTCGAAAGAAAGAAAACAGAAAGACGGGCACCATTCTCTGTATGTCATTTTCCTGAAAGGTGTTGATTAAGGCAAAATGAAAAAGAAATACCCTCTTCTCTAATTATGTAATATGTCCTAATCTCTTATTATGCTTTATGATTTTATAATTCTGTATAAAATCTGTCATAGTTTTAAGTCCCATCACCTAATGCATGCATTCTTGTCTAGTCTTTTTATGAAAGGATTCATTCTTGTGAATCAACAAGGCATAGACCCAGACTAAGAGAGCTTTCATCGTTTTTAAGAAAGTGACGCTAGCTTACAGTCTCCTAGGAAACTCAAAAATTCAGCAGCTGTAGAAAGTCCAAGTTTTACAAAACAGCTATTATTGGGGGTGAAATCTCCCAAGGATGGATTCCCCGCAATCTCACCTTATTTTTAAACATGGAATAAGAAATACTTTAATAGTGTTTATGGTTAGTCATTTGTTAGTGAGCAGAAAAAAAAAATAACAAAACCCAGATCTGGACACTTTTCATTTCTTGATCTGTGTGAAACTGCAATTAAACTCAGGAAACTTAACAAAAGGCTGATTATTTGAAGGGAATGGTCATCAAACAAACACAAAAAATACAAATCCAGAAAGCATACACAGAATAATTTATTAGGCAGTATAATAGCAATTAAGAGGAATGTCTATATGTACTGGAGAAAGATGTATTCTAAAATATAAAATGTAAAAATGAACAATACATGAAATAGCCACATTATCTCCGTGAAATTAAGAGTTTGTGTTAAATGAGCTTCAACGTTGCTATCAAGGGAAAAAATTCCATAATGCTTCTGTACTTTTATATGTGTGTTGCATGCTGAGTGTGTTGGTTATGTTGTCTCTTGGATGCTAAGAGCAGTACAATGGAATGTTGCTTTTAGACATATGTCTGTGTGTTTTACACTATCATGCTACTATGAAAGGCAGGCATGCACTTGCTGTCGTGAAGAAAATTGAGTTTTTGTAATTAGGTGAACCTTGCCTGAAGTGAGTCATTTTATTTTTGTGTGTTAATGACTTATTTATTATCAATACATCTGGATGAGAAACATGCAGAGTCAAAAAATGGAAAATGCAACATGTTAGTACCATTTATCTGACCACAAAAATGCCAAATGAGAAAATAATCACGGTTGTGGAATTTTCACTGTATTGACTCAGGCTTGCCACGACAGAGTAGAAGAGCAAAGAAGAGTGTCTTTGATATCCAGTGGCTGTAGGTCAAAAGTTGATTCTTTTTCAGTATTATTTCTTTGCCTTTGGAGAAGTTAATTAACTTTTTTGAAACTCAGTTTCCACAAGGGAAAAATACATATGTTATAGTGATCTCAAAATAGTTTTAAAAAGTTTCCGAATTTATGACGTGTTATCTTTTCAGTAAATGTTGTCCTCCCTCCTCCTCCGCCTCACTGTAGAGATGTAAGTTGTTTTCAAGTTATAATTGGAGATTTGCATATATATATTAGTACATTAGTGTATTGTATATAGATCTGCATGTCAAATGCAAAATACATAGGATGGAAAAATAAGAACAAAGAAATATTTGCCATACATGTTAAAAAAAGGTTTTCTGGTACCTGTTTTTTCTCATAGAGATGCTAACATATCAATAACTTCTAGTTCATACTTGTTATCTGCCAAACATTTGTTTCATGCATCAGTGAACAATGTAGATATTCTTTGCTCTTGTGAAGCATCTATTTTAGTAAAGAAGAGAGAACGAGACAGTTAGTCAGTAAACAGAATTAGAGGGGTTAATTTTTTTTCAAAGAGGGTACATTTAAGCCAATGCAAAGTTCCTAACGCAAGAATGAACTTGGAATATGCAAGAAGTAGAAAGAAGGGCCTGTGGGTGGGGTGCAGTTAGCAAGGTGTGGTAACAAGCTACTAAGAGAGTCTAGTGATCTCTGCCTTGGATAGTCTATTCTTTCATTGTACCAGGATTGGTTTGCATAATCAATACAATATGGCAACATTGATGGTATGTTACTTCTGAGATGGAGGTTATAAAAGAAATGGTAGCTTCTCTTATTGTTGCTGTTTTTTCTTTCTCTTTGATCACTTCCTCTGGGGAAATCGTGTTGGGAGCAGCCCAGTGGGGAGGTTCACAAGGAGAAAAACTGAAGTCTCTGCCAACAACCCTGTGTGTGAGCTTAGAACAAATCCCCCAGCCCACAACAAGTCTTCAGAGATTGCTAGCCTAGCCAACTGCAAGTTCATTAACCATCCCGAGACAGAAATGCTTCGCTAAATTTCTTTCAGATTTCTGACCCTCAGAAGAAAATGGAGCAATAAATGTTTATTGTAAACACTCATTTCTGAGGTAGCATGTATACAGAAATAGATAATGAACACAAAACAGAGAGATTAGAAATGAAATGACATGATGTAAGACTTCGTAGATGATAGTAAGATTTGAATGCTGTTTAAATGAATGGGTAGTAACGTGAAATTGTGAAGTGTCTGTGTAACATTATTTGACTTTGTTTTAAATAAAAATGAATCGATTATGGAGTACACAGTGTTTGAAGGGGCATAGAATGAATCAGGATATCAAGCTAAAAGGAGTTGTCAAGGTATATATGAGACATCGATTAGAGTAGAACAGCCAAAATGTAAGCAAGTCGAGAGTTCTGCCATGCAATGGGAGACAGAACTGGCCATAAATACAGGTATCCTTCATATACATGATTGCTTACAATCAATGAGAAAAATACAAGGCAAGTAAATAATGAATTTACTAATGGCAAAAAAAAAATGTTTTAAAGATGCTCAATCTCATTAGTATTGGCAAAAACATTAATAATAATGGCATATTTTTCATCCTGAGAAATTAAAAAGACTAATAGAACTCTTCATTGGCAAGACTGGAAAATTATTCACTTTCTTCTATTGTAGATAAGACACTAAATTGATATAGAGTCTCTAAAGCCAGGATGCAAAGTCCATACACTTTCTTCTAGGGAGTCCATTTCGAGGAATTTTTCCCAAGGAAATATTTGCAATATTAATGAACACTCATTGTTCATTGTAAGATCATTTATAATAGCGGATACTTGGAAGCACCTCATAGACTCATAGTGTTATATATAATTAATCTTGCTTATGGCATAATGTATAAAATACAAGTTCCAAGATGGTATGTTTACCATTAATCTATGTATGTAAGTGTAAAACTGTATATGTCCACGTTAGATTTCATGGTGTGTATGTGTATGTGTGTATGTAGAATGGCAGTATTTACCAAAAAAAGGACAGTAGCTGGAAGCGGGGAATTTGAGACCAGCCTGAGCAACAAAGCAAGACGCAGTCTCTACAAAAAATTTAAAAACTTAGTTGGGTGTAGTGGCATACTTCTGTAGTCTTAGCTACTCAGGAGGCTGAACTGGGAAGATCACCTGAGCCCAGGTGTTCAGGCTGCAGTGAGCTGTGTTTGCTCCTCTGCACTCCAGCCTGTGCAACAGAATGAGAGACGTGTCTCAAAAAAAAAAAAAAAAACAGCCAAATATGATTATTTCTGGGCAATATATTTAAATATGATGTTTCTTTCGTTTCTTTCTTGTTTACACTTTTCTTTATTTAGAGATTCTTTGTGCCAACATTATTTTTAAATATAAAAATAATCGAAAACTGTTGACAAAAATGTAAAACATCAAAAAGCTAAAACATTGCCTATATTATGACTTTCTATTATAAGAAATATTACAAAGTTAATTTCATTACATTTGTCATATTCTCCAAATATTTTCTTTATGGTAATAATTTTAGATGCTTTGTAGTCTTTATGCTTACATCTTTAGGTCTGTAGAAAACATTATTTTTATCTATTGGTTTTAAGTAGAACAGAAGAAAAAATATTAGAGTGATGAGAAAAAATAAAACTAGACTGATCATTAATAAGAATAAACATCAGGATGTGTAGGAGAAAAAAAGAATACAGTTAACCACTACGGATTTAGTGGAGTTACGAATTTCTCTGGTTTTCAAATAAACCACAGGCTAGTCACAGAATTTTTAAAAATTGTTGACATGATACTTCTGTTCTGAGTCAATCTTTGAAAATCAATTTACTTGTATAAAAACTATTTCTCAAAAATTATTCTCCCATTGAATTTTAGTTTATTCAAAGTATCAGGTAGTTGTGATAAGAAAAATCTTATCCACTAAAATACTGCTTTGTATTTGCCTTTTTAGAGAGAGACCAAAGATCACATCTAAAATCAGTAAGAAATTTGTGCTTTACATATTTATTTGATACCAATCCATCTTATTTAGGGTGTGTTGGAGGTCTTAAAACATCTGGTAATAACAGCCATAATAATAGTGTGTTACTTATGTATTTATTAATCCTGTTTACATTTCACATGTATTATTTTATTTTATCATTATCACAACATGGAGTAGCTTTGATTAATGGCTTTCACTGGCAAGATAAGTCAACTGAAGCTCAGAAAGATTACTTGACCTGTCCAGCACTATAAATCTAGTAAATGGTAGTGCAAAAAAAAAATATCAGAGCCCACAATGAAATCATGTCTTCAAAAACTATATCTGATTTCTTTCATGCAAGGTTAATAGACTTATTCACACAGCTTCCAAAATGTTTCATTTGGTTTCACTGTTGAATAGGGACAGGTCAATTTTTTTCAGAAAAGTGTCATTCCGCTCCTGTTTCCCAGCCTACATATTTCCCTCTGCATATTAACTATCTTAGTTCCCAAATTTCCTATTTAATTTTTGATTTAAATATAATTGTGGTCTTAATTATATTAAAAATAACTTCTAAAAACTTTTAACATATTTATTTGCTGCATGTTAGCATTAAGGCAAGACTCTAATCCTAAAGGGGCTTTCTATGGTAACTCAGGACACAAAGTATTTTATAGAAAATGTTGAACAGTAAGAAAGAGCAACTTGTAATCGAATGCATTTGTTTTTGACTTGATTCTTATCTGTTTGACACTACCTAGTGGATATGAGATGACTTTGCTTCAACCACGGTGTCATTGCCAATATTTAATATATATCTAGTGGAAGAGGAATTATATATTTTTCTTGTCTAATCCTGGAACCTTCAGAAACTTATTTATAAAATACCAGTTGGATATTATCTAGTGTTGTTCTATAATTTATTAATATGTATTTGAATGTTCTTGGTGTACATTGTAGGGATTAGAGCACCAAAATTTCACACGATAAGCAGATATATATTTCCTCTAAAGTAAAAGCAGCTGCAATATATCACTAAACATGTAGTTTAATTCTTTAAATCCTGTACTTTAATTTTTTTTATAGTTTTTGTGTGTATTATGTCACAAAAGTCTTTATATCTGAAAAACCAAATTGTTCAACCCAACCATAACCAAACATTTGAAAAATGTAATTTGACTCATAAAGACTTTTTTTTTTTTAAATAAACACTTATTGTACTGTGTGCCAGGCTTTAAGTCTCACCCAAGAATTCTGCAGAGTGAGGCCAGATTTTCATACAACTGGATTTCATTCACGGTTTAATTTCTCTTATAAAAGTTGAAAAATAGCAATCTAGAATACATTTGGCCATTGACGGCACTTTCAATTTTGAAGCTATACTGAAGCTGTCACACTACCATCCAAATTGCTGTCAGAAATGAGTATGCTAATTGAAAAGCTCTGGCTATGGAATTAAGTGTTGCAATTTTATCAAGCATAGATAAGAACACTATATAAAACATGGATTTTAAGGTGAATTGAATTTATCAAATTGTAAGGGCAGGCTATAATTTGAAAATCCTACATTAGCTGGATTTTTCAATTTCTAATTTGTTGTGAATAATAATGTTCAGCAGAAGAGAAGAGCTGTATTTTCTTGCATTCCTTGGGATAGGATTTTTAGAATAAGGGCATTTTTACCAAGATTCAAAATTCCTTATTGGCATAGCTCATGAATCTCCTCTCTACTTATTGTATTGGAAAAACTATCCAGCACACAAAATGTTAGCATTTCAGGAATTTGTAATCAAACTTGTAAATCATAAGTATATGTTTATAAGTCAGATCATGCATCTCAAAACTTATAGGATAAATCAACCCCACTATTTGCTAACTCTCCGGTATCACCAAAGACTGTTTTGTGGGCAAGAGTCCATATTTTCACTGACTACAGTTATGATAATGGTTTCTTGTTTTACTCAAATATTTTTTTCTTCTGATGTCTAAATAACTGTGAAAATAGCATAACATATCACAAATGTGAAAGTTATTTAGTTGCTAGGGTCACTGCTACTATGAAAAGATCAGTCATAATTTGTGCAGTGGTTGGAATATACTTTTAGATGTCACTGGGGGAAAAAATCTTAGAGGATAAGCCAGTTGTAAGAAGTGATTCCATTGTTAAGATTAATAATATGAATGACCTGTTAAATATGGGTCTGCATTGACTGGAAACTCTTGAAAAATGAAGTTCAAATCTTTGAATTGCGTTGTTTTATATGCACATCTTATATATTTTAAATTTAAAAGTTAGCTAAATGCATGAATCAGCTTTCACAGGATATGATTATCAACATCTCATGTACCCCATAAATATATACACATACCATGTACTCACCAAAATTAAAAATTAGCAAGTAAACTTCTTTGCTTCCTGTGGCAAATTACAATAGCTTTTTTTTCTAGAAGTATTTCTAACATTTTATTTCTTGTGTTTTTCTTCGTTTCATTCAATTATTAATTAAATATTTTAAATGTTCATTAAAGTTCAGTGGAAATGCCATTTCCACTAATTTTTTCTTTCACTTTTTACATTGCTGTAAGACTTTGACAATGTGTTGAACTTCTAAAATATTTGTTAATCATGCTGTCTTGTAAATGTATAGTCAAACTTGGATTATGTTAGAATATGAGTTTCTGTTTCTATATCGTGTTTGAGGATAGTAACAGTGTCTAATGCATCCCTCTTTCCTCTAGCTGTTAACACAATATTTGACACAGGGTAACAACTCGTTTAATATTTAAATATGAGAACTTAGAACAGAAAATGCCAGTCATATAATGTAAAGGAGACACAGGGTACGTATTTTCTGACTATAATTCAAGCTAAGTGTTAAATATCACAGGCTCATAATTATTCTCTAAATTCAACTATATAATGTGTTTTGTCTTGCTAGAGTTGCCTCAAAACCAGTGGCTGGAGTTGCCTCAAAAACCGTGTTTGGGGGAGTTCCTTCAAGGGACTGATTCAAACCGTTCCATGAAGGGGTCAGTTGGGATTACAAAGAAGGAAACGCTGTAAGTCAGGGTGATGAATCCAAAGCATTTGCAGCATTAGGGGAACTTACATACAGAGGGTTTCAGCATCCTCATGACAGAAAAAAATACGTTCTACCCAAGTATGTCCTTAACCAGAGTGTCACCCCATGTAGTTTATATAAGAGTATCAGGAATTTGGCCCAGGCCATTGCCAGATTGTATGTGTTTAGCAGCATGCTTGATATTTCAGGGCTTGGGTAAACAACCTAAACAACTTCATATGGGCCTTGGAGTACTCCTTGATACCTTCCAGGCCCCAGTTTGGTTTTAAGCCTGCAGGGGAAAACATGAAGCTGGCTGGGTCACTGAGCACTAAAGGCACTCTGACTTTCTAGGTAAGGACAAAGAAAGACAATAGGGGACACTGGGGACTCTACATAATAAAGATATAATTTCCTCTGTGTTTAATAAACTCTGGGGTATACCAGATTAACGCAACAAAATATTATGAACAAAAAATAACTCATATAAGGCATTCCCTGGTAGTTTCATGGATCTTTTCATGAGACTACCAGGGAATGCCTTGTGTGAGTTTTTTGGTTTTTTTTTTTTTTTGGAAAAAACTGTATATTTTGATTTTATTAAAACATTTATTTGGAAATTGCATCTTTCTCTACCACAAAACTACCAGTAGACATTGTCCTTTATGAGAAGGCAAGGGATATGTGACTGAATAATGGTTCTACCACTTATCAATGACCTGAACTTAGTTCCTTAAACTAGTAACTTTGGCTTTTAATTCAGTTAAATACCGATTATAACACAGAGTCAGTGAGAATATCAAAATGGTAATGTAAGAGGAAAAAAGGCTCCTGGACATGGTGTGTTTTTTAATAACAATAATTGAATAAAGGGATACATTAAAGTTCTACTTATGCAAAAAGAAATCATCATGCATGTATTTCAGGAAAAGTGTATTTGTTGTGGACTATTTTTGTTAAAAGGCAATAAAATTAATTCTTCGTAGAGTACTGTATTGTTTCAGGCAAAAGATTTTTCTCCAAACAAAACAATATGTTTACTTTTACTTAAAAAAAGGAAATTAAAAAATCTATTGTATTTTATTTCATAATCTATATTTCTAAGAAACCCAGATTCAATAATAAATCGCAGTAGCCATATTGTAACAAGTTTTGATTATTCTATTTTATTTTGCTATTCATATATTACTTCTCTTTGAAAATGTAAGTCTGTGTTCAGTAAAGGGATCAGTACTAGAGTTGTGCATTGAGGACACACAGAGATGTTATTTAATGCTGTGGGATGGGTTATGGACCCATAGGCATGGAAGTGGGTTGGCAGAAGTGATACTAGGCTAGGCTCTGGGACACCCACAATGCGGAGGTCTGGAAGATGAGGTTAATCCCACAAGAAGATTGAAGACTGAGATGGAGGAGAACCAGGAGGGAAGGGCTCCAGAACCCCAGTGCAGGCAGTGCAGGGAGAGAGAAGAGCCACTGTGACACATGCTACAGATTAAGGAAGATCTGACACAGAGCAGGAGTAATCCATTCACAGGAAGAAGAAGAAAGCACAGTGGATGGTTACAGAAGCAAGATGCTTGGTAGATTTGGTGGAAGGGAAAAGGTTAAAGTTCTCTTTTATTTCTTTTGTCTTCCCAACAAAATTAGAGGCATATTTACTTTTTGCATGGGAGGAGGTAGCAGGGGTTGTTTCAGGTTTGAGGAAAGCAGGAGAAGACATGGAACATTCCAGTCCACTGAAAGAGTAGGAGCTCAAAAGGACGAGGGAGAATTTCTGTCCTCTCATTGGTCTGTGAATTTTTCGGTATTATGTTCATTAGATATAAAGTGCCATAGATGGTTTCTGGCATAGTAGATTAGTTTATTGTGTAAATTACGGAGACATTCACTTAAAGAATCACATAATAATTGCATTAAAGTCTGTGTTGTTAACATGTTGAATATTGCCCAACTTTAAATGACTGTAGACATTCTCTTATTTTATTTATGATAATTCTTTCATGCAACATTTTAGTTTTCCTCTTCTCTGTTAAAAATACTATATTTTTAACATTTAAAATAGCTTTTGCTTTCTTTTTCTTTCTAAAAAGGCATAATATTCTGTAGTGATTCACTGTGTTTTGCTTTTACCCAGCCCCTATCCTCCCTCATACTTTCTCTCCTATTTTTCTTTTTCTCTGGAACATATATTGCTTCTTTTTTAGTTTGCATTCTGCTCTGAATTCTGACTTTTGCATAGAGAAATATTTTTCATCTCTGGACAACAGAGAAGCAGTGTGAAAAAAGTAGCTATTTTTCTAAAGACCTGGCCTGTCCTTCTCATGTTTTCCCCTTACTTACCTGTTTCTATTACAACTTCTATCAACAGTGTTGGTTTTCTATTTGAAATAAAGTTGAACCATATCTGGTGGCCTGGACATACTTTAAATATACCTCAAAATGAATTGAAATGTTTCAGGTCCTTCTCATACTTCAAAGGCTGCAGCCACTACTCTGGAAGTTATTTTTTGATGTGCTGATTGCTGGGTGGTATCAGTCCTGATAACTCCATTTAAGAAACCTCTGAAGAGAAAACTTTTATCAGTCTGTCATCATCAGGCCTTATCACCCATAAGCAAGTGGTCAAGCTAAAAGAACAGGGCAGGTCATAAAGAATGCCCCATAGTAGATTATTATAGGAGATTGGCCAGCAAGATGAAACAAGTTGCACAGGATTCGTCTTTGCACTCCGAAATCAGTAACAAGTATTATAGTAAAAGCACATCTTTGAGGCTTCCTCAAACTACTTCCACACAGCATTGGCTTCGTAGGATTGGTAAGAATGGGATGTGTGTTCTTTTGCTCTCCTGCACGTGATGCTGAACGTGGGGTGCATGTGTTACTTTTCTGCACAGCATCCTTTGCTCACAAAACTTCGTCTTTTCCAGGTGTTAACATAAGTTCTCTTTATGTTAGTGGTATTGTGGTTTTTGGAATTTAAGACATTATACCAGTGGTTCTCAAAGTGACAATATCCACCAGATTCATGGAATATAGCTTTCAGGGGTTCTGTGAAGTTAAAAACCAAACCAAACAAAACTGTTTTCATAATAATGCTCACCCAGTAGGTGGGATTTTTCAGTCTGTTGACCTTTGCACTAGTAGTGCACAAGCAATGGTGGACAAGACTGCTGCTCCTTAGCAAGAATCGCAGTGGCACAGAATTGTTTCAGTCATCATTTTATTCTTCACTATACATAGTCACAGGAGGGGAAAAGCCAATTTCATTTAAGAATGTCCATCA
>NW_012103476.1:2271149-2272710 GCF_000951045.1 Mandrillus leucophaeus
CTTCCTTCCTTCCTTCCTTCCTTCCTTCCTTCCTTCCTTCCTTCCTTCTTTCTTTTCTCTCTCTGTTTCTCTCTTTCTCTCTCTCTCTTTCTCTCTCTCTTTCTTTCTTTCTCTTTCTTTCTTTCTTCTTTCTCTCTCTCTTTCTTTTTTTAGACAAAGTTTCACTCTTGTCACCTAGGCTGGAGTTCAGTGGTGTGATCTGGGCTCACTGCAGACTCTGCCTCAAGTGATTCTCCTGCCTCAGCCTCTGTAGTAGCTGGGATTACAGGCGCCCACCACCATGCCCAGCTGAGTTTTGTATTTTTAGTAGAGACGGGGTTTCACCATGTTGACCAGGCTGGTCTTGAACTCCTGACCTTAGGTGATCCACCTGCCTCACCTCCCAAAGTGCTGGAATTACAGGCATGAGCCACCACACCCGACCATATTTCATTTGATTTCAGTACTTCAAATTTCATTCGAAGTTGCAGTTTTCCTGAGTGAAAAAAATGAAATCCTGGCTAATGAGTCCTTCGGGTCAGTGTTCTATTTGCTTGGGGATATGTTTACTGCTAGTAAGTAGCATGAGAGAAAGAATTTTATTAGAGCTTTATCCAGCCCCTCCTTGTGGCATTACCTTTCAGTGTCTGTCTCGGCCCTGAACTCTCGGTCACCATTTAGAATCCTTATTGTTTAATTACCATAAAATAGAGATTCAAGGTAAAAAAAATTCTACCAGAATTAAGTTAAATAAAAAGATTAAAATCTTCAAATTTACACTGAGTTTCTCTCCCTACTCTTGTCTCAGCCTCCCGAGTAGCTGGGACTACAGGCGCCACCACCACGCCCGGCTAGTTTTTTGTATATTTAGTAGAGATCGGGTTTCACCGTGTTAGCCAGGATGGTCTCCATCTCCTGACCTCATGATCCGCCCTCCTTGGCCTCCCAAAGTGCTGGGATTACAGGCTTGAGCCACCGCGCCCAGCCTGATATTTTATTTTTTAAAGTCCTTTGCTCTCTACCAAAATTGTATTATTTAAACAGAACTGTGGGCTATTATAAGCAATGTTTCATTTTGCTATTGTCTGTTTAAAAATATCATTTGTAAATTGCAATTGGTCTTGCATGAATGTGTTTCTAAAATTGTTTGGGAATACAAATGTAATTATGTACTAATAGACCTCCTGGGATGTACTCCTTAGTTTACAAGGGTCGGTGTTAATGTTCTGCCATACGAAAAGCTTAGTAACAGGAGTGGAGGTGTCCTCTTTGCCAAAAGCTCTTTCTTAAGTCTAAACAGCATGGTGGAACAAAGAGCTTGAGCTGTTTTAATGATGCCAATAGTGCTACAAAAGTGGTTTCCCAACAGCTGTTGCAATGAGCCACTGATCAGTATCTTTTTGGGGCCTGGTGGGGAACAGAATAACAGACCAAACACAGTTCAGGGCTTCCCAGAGCTTCTTCCCCTTTAATATGAGTAATTCTGCTTTTTTTAAAAAAACAAAACAAAACGAAACAAAGCAAACCTGATTCTCTCATTTTGTCTATTAAATTTTCTTTCTTTCTTTCTTTCTTTCTTTCT
>NW_012103476.1:2272950-2278556 GCF_000951045.1 Mandrillus leucophaeus
AGAATTTTATTAGAGCTTTATCCAGCCCCTCCTTGTGGCATTACCTTTCAGTGTCTGTCTCGGCCCTGAACTCTCGGTCACCATTTAGAATCCTTATTGTTTAATTACCATAAAATAGAGATTCAAGGTAAAAAAAATTCTACCAGAATTAAGTTAAATAAAAAGATTAAAATCTTCAAATTTACACTGAGTTTCTCTCCCTACTTAACTCTTTATCGCTCTCTTCTTGGTAGTTAGAATATTAGTCCATCTTGGTCTGAATGGCTAGGTCAATGTTTGGAAATGCAGCTTTCAAAGATTGTTAAGTCCTATTACCAGCTCCTGTGAATAAGTTCATGGACTGTGCCTGCATTAATTGTCTTTGTTTCTGATTACAGTCTTTTAAGAAAAATTTCTCTAAAATAACTTCCTGATAGCTATTTTATATACTTCTCTACTCTGACTTAATTGTCTTCTTCCTTCAAGTAATCATAATTACACAGACCTCCTTCAGAACAATTCTACATTATTTTCCTGGGAAAGGTTAATTATAAGTTCAAAACAGTGGGGATGTGTGTGTGTGTGTGTGTGTGTGTGTGTGTGTGTGTACGAGAATTTGTAGTGTCTCATATTTAAAGAAATGAAATCAATTCAAATTGGATCCCAAACACTGAAATGTATTTTTGGAAATAACAAGAAGTTCATGGGTAGGGCTAGAGTTCAGGGCTTCTGGTCCACTTCTCTGAGAGAGTGTGTGTGTGTGTGTGTGTGTGTGTGTGTGTGTGTGTATGTGGGTAGGGTTTTTTCTGAGTAAGCTTGTTTGCACATAGATATGCAGTTCCAGACATCATATTCGGGAAAAGAAAATGTATTTTCTTGCATTTATTAGTTTAGGATCAATTTATTATTTTTCAGATGCTCCCAGCAGACATGTACTTGGTGAGAAGTGAATCACATGCCATGTGTGAAGGGATTAGCATAATCATTTCAATGAAAACACCACTCTGACCAGTGGAGTGTTGAAGGGAAAAATACTTGACTACTACACATTACTAGATCCCATGAGAGATGATATAAATTAAATGTAATGTAGAAAACCTGCTCTTAAGTGCTTTATAGTTTATAGAGAGTTAAATGTATATGTAGCATATGAATAACTCTGATATACCACAACTAGATGAGGCTGATGAGGTGTCTTTCACCTTGATAGGACGGCCTTTTTAGTTTAAGGCCTTACCAGTTAGGCACACTATCTTAGCACCTGCTTGGTCCAGTTAGCATAGTAGGTACTCAAGAAATACTCACCAATGGACTTAACAAATACTTGAATAAATGAAGAAAACTCAAAAAGAAATAAAATTTTAAGGCAGAAGTTTTTTTGGAATAAAAAACAGAAAGTCACTAAAATTCTTGTCTTTTTAAATTTTAAAATACTTATTTGATGAAAAAAGGTTATGTATATTCAAAGTGTAC
The DNA here is from genome assembly GCF_000951045.1 of Mandrillus leucophaeus. Classification (NCBI taxonomy): domain Eukaryota; kingdom Metazoa; phylum Chordata; class Mammalia; order Primates; family Cercopithecidae; genus Mandrillus; species Mandrillus leucophaeus. The sequence continues at coordinate 2,274,403 of NW_012103476.1, forward strand.
AATGTGATGATTTGATATATATCTACATTGTGATATATACATCTACATATGAGGAGCATCACAAATTAACATATCCAGCACCACCCATGCTGTACATTGGATCCCCAGAACTTATTAATCTTATATACCAAAGTTTATACCCTTTGATCAGTATTTCCCTACCTCCCTCATGCTCACATCTTGGCAATCACACAGTTCTACTCTATGTTTCTATGAGTTTGACTTTGTAAGATTCTATATATAAGTCAGATCATACATTATCTGGTATATTCATTTTGGAAAACTTTACAGTTTCCTAAAGAAATGGAAATAAAACTATCATACAATCCAGCATTTCTATCTCCTGGTATATATCCAAATAAACTGAAATAAATATCTTGTAGAGATTTCTGCACCTCCTTGTTTATTTGCAGCATTATACACAACAGCTAAAATGTAAAAACAACTTATATCGATCAACAGATGAATAAAGAAATTGTGATATATATGTATCATATATATGTAATGCAATGAAATGTAACAGCAATAAAAAGGTAGGAAATCCTGCAATATGCAACAACATGAATGAACCTGGAGAACATCATGCTAAGTAAAATAAGCCTATATTACTCTTTGACATGACAGGTTCTACTCTTCAATTATTTCACTCAGCCTGTGAAGTCTTATTGAGGATTATTGGACCTAGTCTTTTTTCTTCAAAGCATATATCTTTCTTTGTGATTCGGCACTTACATGTATGTTTCCTTGATTACTGGTGGTCTCCCTAACTTGGTTTCAAGTTCTGTGAACCCAGAGCCTTCTCTCATTTGATCACCAGTTTAAACAAGGATATGGCTTAGTGTTAGTCTATACTGAAAAGTTTATCTAATTCTATATAATAATTGAACTAATAAATGGATTAAACTAAGTTGCCTGATATTTATGACTTTTAAATATGTTAATAGTGCTAGAAATGACTTTCCATTTAGTTAGGGATAACTTTTCAAATCCTAATGGAAAATCTCTTGGTGAATGCTAAAATTTTCCAATATTTTCCTGTTAAATGTTCACCTGTTCAAGTACCTACGTAGACTCTCAACAACAAATGCAGAATGTGTTCTTCTAATGAAGTTATTTGGTAACCTTGATGCTCTTCAGTATGAGAATACGTCACCTTTTTCTTGTTCAATAGCCATGATTAATTATATAGATCACTTAATCAGCAAGAAACTAGGGATAGGCGTACAAGTCACTGTAGTACATGCCTAACTATCTGTTCTAACAAATTATTTATTACAAACAACCCGAAGATGCAGCAGGGCAGACTATGATTAAATCTCAAAATAAGCTTAGGAACAAGTGCCTTAGTAGCTCAAGAAGGAGAGAGGGAATCATTCTGTCTTTCTGCAAGATGATCTGAACTGCACTCTGAAGGCTTAGCCAGTTCAGACAAGCTAAAGGAAGGGGTGAGGGACATTGTATGTGAAGAGAAAGCAGGAGGAAGAATGCTCTGAATTCATTTACTTCATGGTGTTGGAACTGACCAGCAGCCATGTTAATTACCATAACTCTTAAACAAAGGGTATTGCTTTGTTTTTCTTTCTCTTTCCCTTTTTTTCCTTCTACTTCCCTTTGCTTCCTTATAATTTCACTTTTCTTCTACTCTTTCTGTTTCTTTCCTATTCCTATCCTTTGCTTCCCAATATTTCTCACCCACATCCATCCTCAACACACATATTATTTTACATTGTCGGACTTAGGATGTTTGATAGCTCCCTTACTTGGCCCCAACACACACTTCCTAGTTTCTAATATAAGAAGATAAAGCCTCCCTCTCCCCAGTGTTTTCAGGTGACTGTGTTGGCAAGAACAAAAGTACATAATTATGTTTAATGTTAAGGTTCTGAATTTTATGTCCATTTCTAGCTTTTTGGACTAGTGAGCACAAATGTAAATGTATCTATAGTTATACTCGTCACTTCCTCCTTTTGTTTTATGGTTTTTTTTGTTGTTTGTCTGTTTTACATTTTATTTTGTTTTGATCATACTGTGCATTATTTTTCAGAAGTTCAACTGTAATTTTTCATTTGGGAGATCATGATAATGCATTTGAAATTCATTCAGAGTCTAGATAATTGGGCATTTTCTTTTAGTTCTAATTCTCTTTTATATGTTCTCCTTAGCATAATGATTACTTCACAGTAATATTATAGTCCTTTCCTTACTTTAATTAATGTCACATCTCAATTCTAAGTGCTTGTTTTCAGCCCAAGGGTACTAATTTCATATCTTGTTTCTTAAATTAGCCGAGTATGGACTCAGACTTCTGGTGGTTATGGTAGTCATACAGCTATTCCATTTCCCCATCAATAAGAATAAATTAGTGTTTTAATGAAGGATTTTTTGCTATTCTCTAAGGTATTTGATTTTAAAAGAATTGTAGTATTGTTTCTTGGCCTTAAGTTTATGTGAAGCAATAATTGCTCTGCAGCTAATATATTTTTGTTATTGCTAGAATCATTCATAGTTTATAAAATGGCAGCAAATGTATACAAACTAATTATATGTGTCTTAAAATAACTTTGATTTGATTATCATCCTGTTTAATAAACCAATTTAGGAAATAATGCAGATTTCTTAAGGAGCTTTAAGAAGATTTGTTTATGAAGTCTTTTTTTTTTCTCTTTTAACATTATCTAGGAACAAAAGAAAAACAAATTATCCGGAGATGTTAATAGTACTTCTAAACTTTTAGGAAAAATAAGTAATTCTAAATGAAGCTTATAAAAACAGAAATTAGTATTTTTATGTTTATTACACTGAAAAATTTGAATCTTCAAACATTAATAGATAAGTGTGAATGTTTAAATAACTCTATTGTTTGTATTCAAGCATAACCTTTGTACTTTGTTTTCAATTTTTGTAAAATCCCATTGTGACCTTAACCTGCATTGGTCCCTAAGCACTGATAGTTCTCCATTACCTCAGTGCTTGACTTCTTGTGCAGTTAGTGATGTTTATAGTAAAGTTCCACCATTGTTTGATAATTGCTTTAATCTGCTGCTTATTTTGTTGGAAAGATTTCCCTGTTATGTTTGTTCCTTGTATGCTGTGGAGAATGAAAGACTTTGCAAGTTTTATTAGTTTGTTAGGTAGAAGGATAATGCATTTTCTAAGTATATGGGTATTTGTTGGAATTAACAGCTTTATTAATGATTTGCAAGGATAGTAACACAGATAAATTCAGAGTCCCAACACTTTATTTAAAATAAGAAGTTGAAAAACAGGATGATTCCACTTAACTGTTGGCAGTTATTACACCATGACTTAAAAAAGTCAAGTGATTTTCAATGAAGAAGGAAATAACATTAATTTTGGGATAGAAAACAGATTCATTAAGTGGCGTTGTATGTGAGTTATTATGTATGTATGTGTCTGTCTTTGTGTGTGTTTCTTCCTGAGAACATGATTTTAAACTGTATTGGAAGCATGAGGTAGATTCGAATAGGTGGCTGATAAAGCCTGAGAGTTTACAGGTGGTGGACGCTGCTTAGGCAGAGGCCCTGCAATAAAAAAAGAGCCTGTTTGTTTTGAAGAATGGGGATAAGTCCAGCTTGGTTCAACACAGAGAGGAAAATTACTGTGGTATTTTTAAAGGCAATTAATTTTTTTAAAATGGATGTTTATTTCATTTTATTTATTTTATTTTATTTTATTTTTAGATGGAGTCTCGCTCTGTCACCAGGCTGGAGTGCAGTGGCGCAATCTTGGCTCACTGCAAGCTACACCTCCTGGATTCAAGCGATTCTCCTGCCTCAGCCTCCTGAGTAGCTGGGACTACAGGCATTTGCCACCATGCCTGGCTAATTTTTGTATTTTTAGTAGAGACGGGGTTTCAGCATCTTGGCCGGGCTAGTCTTGAACTCCTGACCTCATGATCCACCCACCTGGGCCTCCCAAAGTGCTGGGATTACAGGCGTGAGCCACCGCACCCAGCCATGGATATTTATTTGTATACTGCACGTGTCTTTACTGAGTTTATATTTGCTCTTTATATCCCTGTTGGATTTCTCAGTTATGTACTACTTCACATGACCATTATTTATAGTATATTTTTAATGTTGCAGATTTTCCTATCAAATATCTTAGAAGATTATCTTTATGAAAGGATGAAT
>NW_012103476.1:2282676-2284269 GCF_000951045.1 Mandrillus leucophaeus
AAGTCAACTTTTTAACCAAGAGGAATTTTGTTCTTGATTGTCCATGCATAATTTGATAACTTAATATTTTAATATATGATGCTATATCTCATTATTTATTAATTTAACCTCTTAATATAATCTGGCAAGGTGATTATTTAGAATGGCAGATGGTTAAATATGGAGAAAACATTCCAGGCACTCCATATACTGTATAAAGCCTAAGTTTTATGAAACACTCAATCTGGAGCCCTGATTTAGTAACAGGAAGAAGATAGTTTTGAATACTTTTTCCCTTGATGCATTGTCTCCTTATATTCATTGTGAATTTCCACAATAATGCTGTACAAAAGCTATCCCAATAATTACTGACATAAAACAACAACTATTTATTATTTCTCACAATTCTTTGAATTGGCAGGGTGATTTCTTTTCATCTGAGCCATATTGTCTAACATCGGCTGGGTTTGCTCAGGCATCTCCAGTTAGTTGGTGGGTTGACTGGAAGTTGGCTGGACCATGGATGGACCTATTCAGCTCTGTTTCCTATGGCTTACATCTTTCCCCAAGGTAGCCCTGTATTCTTATATCCAAGGCAGGGGCCAAAGAGTTTTTGGAAGCATGCAAAACCTGTTATGTCCTAAGATCAGAACTGAGACTTTGTGACTTTGGCTGCATTCTACTAGCCTAGGCAAATTAACAGCCATCCAGAGTTAAGGGATAAATAAGCTCTTGACAGGAGGCTGGCAGAGCTGCAAACTATCTACTGCAGCCTCGTGTACACTTGTGAGGAACAAATCCAACAAGGTGATTGTCCTGAATGAACATTCCTCAGCTGACTTCTTCCTTATTGAAACAGCAACTCAATTTCAAGTAAACACATTTCATTGCAGTCTGTGTATTTCCTTGCTAATATAATTAAACAAATATAACTAAATTTAAATTTAGTGAGCACATGTGATTTGAAAATTTTGTGGCTGGGCAGGGTGGCTCACGCCGGTAATCCCAGCACTTTGGAAGGCCGAGGCGGGTGGATCACGAGGTCAGAAGCTCGAGACCATCCTGGCTGACACGGTGAAACCGTTTCTACTAAAAATACAAAAAATTAGCCGAGCGTGGTGGCACACAACTGAGTCCCAGCTACTCTGGAGGCCGAGGCAGGAGAATTGCTTGAACCTGGGAGGCGGAGGTTGCAGTGAGCCAAGATCGTGCCACTGCACTCTAGCCTGGGCGACAGAGGGAGAGACTCCGTTTCAGAAAAAAAAAAAGAAAGAAAAGAAAGAAAGAAAGTTTTGCTATGTAAAATGCACATTATAAAAAAACACAGTAAATTATGTCTACAATTGTGGTCTCTTAATACCCATTCGATATTATCTACCTCTCCTCAGTCTAAATCCCACCCCCGTGGTGAGGAATTGTAACACACTGGTTCCCGAGAACAACCTGCAATGTTGTGAGATGCTACAAATGTCTTGAAATGCGTTCCTCTTCTGCGTTATTTCTTTAACAGATATCTATGATGTACATTTCAATTAATATATTTTGCTATGGGAATTTGATGAGCTAAGTAAATTAGAAGAGGTAATATTAATTAGATATTTATATTAATAACCT
>NW_012103476.1:2288949-2291613 GCF_000951045.1 Mandrillus leucophaeus
ACATTAATTTTGGGATAGAAAACAGATTCATTAAGTGGCGTTGTATGTGAGTTATTATGTATGTATGTGTCTGTCTTTGTGTGTGTTTCTTCCTGAGAACATGATTTTAAACTGTATTGGAAGCATGAGGTAGATTCGAATAGGTGGCTGATAAAGCCTGAGAGTTTACAGGTGGTGGACGCTGCTTAGGCAGAGGCCCTGCAATAAAAAAAGAGCCTGTTTGTTTTGAAGAATGGGGATAAGTCCAGCTTGGTTCAACACAGAGAGGAAAATTACTGTGGTATTTTTAAAGGCAATTAATTTTTTTAAAATGGATGTTTATTTTATTTTATTTATTTTATTTTATTTTATTTTTAGATGGAGTCTCGCTCTGTCACCAGGCTGGAGTGCAGTGGCGCAATCTTGGCTCACTGCAAGCTACACCTCCTGGATTCAAGCGATTCTCCTGCCTCAGCCTCCTGAGTAGCTGGGACTACAGGCATTTGCCACCATGCCTGGCTAATTTTTGTATTTTTAGTAGAGACGGGGTTTCAGCATCTTGGCCGGGCTAGTCTTGAACTCCTGACCTCATGATCCACCCACCTGGGCCTCCCAAAGTGCTGGGATTACAGGCGTGAGCCACCGCACCCAGCCATGGATATTTATTTGTATACTGCACGTGTCTTTACTGAGTTTATATTTGCTCTTTATATCCCTGTTGGATTTCTCAGTTATGTACTACTTCACATGACCATTATTTATAGTATATTTTTAATGTTGCAGATTTTCCTATCAAATATCTTAGAAGATTATCTTTATGAAAGGATGAATGTTTGCATTCTGACATGTTAATTTCAATAGCTTCCTATTAGTACAGTCAATAACAACAGATCATTCCTTCTTTTCTTTGTCCTTCACTTCTTTCTGTCTTTAAATTCTTCATTAAGAATTGTTTTAAAATGTACTTAAGACAATACCATAATCTCTGAGTACATTAACTGATGTCCAGGAGGGACAGGATGAAATCAGTAGTCTTACTTAATATTTACTATTTGACATAAACTCCAAATAATTGAAGAAATTTTGCACCATAGTTTTAGATTCAGATGCCTATCATAGCTGAATATATGAATGACTTTCAACTGGGCTCTAATTATGAAGGTAAAGCTATAAGGGTTTATTTTTCCTGCTATGTCTATTAATCAACTAATATGTGGCTAGACATGGTCAAGGATACAACTAATATGTGGCTAGATATGACTAAGGATACAAAGTATTCATGATCCTTCTTTGAGGTTCAGAATCCTTATTTAAAGATAGAAGGATTCACTCTAGCCAGTTGAAACAAAAAAGGATATATCATGAATTATAACTTGCTCACTGAGACTTTTGGAAGTCTGATGGAAAAGGCTATATATAGGCTGAGCCTTCAGGAATCCCTGCCAGAATCATGCCATTCAAGTGGCCCATGGATGGATCTGCTGCCTGCGTTACGATTGGGTATATGATAAGTTAGGAAGCTAATACCACGGCCGAAGACTCTAGGTCTACATTTCTTCTGAAGTGATGAGACAGGGTAAAGTGGAAAGGACAATTCATGGAGCTGAATCCAAAAGAGTTATCCTACCTGTTTCCAAGAACAACTGTGAAATACGACAGTATGAGCTTTCGAATGAGCAGTGCATTCTGATGAGGATTTGAACTGCTGGTTTTAGAGAGAACAAAAATCAATTAATGTTATTACTGGAGGTCTGGTAATGTCTAAAAACTATGAAGTTAGATATCAAAGGCAGCAAATACTATTAGATTAGGAAAAGAAACTGAAGTCAACTTTTTAACCAAGAGGAATTTTGTTCTTGATTGTCCATGCATAATTTGATAACTTAATATTTTAATATATGATGCTATATCTCATTATTTATTAATTTAACCTCTTAATATAATCTGGCAAGGTGATTACTTAGAATGGCACATGGTTAAATATGGAGAAAACATTCCAGGCACTCCATATACTGTATAAAGCCTGAGTTTTATGAAACACTCAATCTGGAGCCCTGATTTAGTAACAGGAAGAAGATAGTTTTGAATACTTTTTCCCATGAGGCATTGTCTCCTTATATTCATTGTGAATTTCCACAATAATGCTGTACAAAAGCTATCCCAATAATTACTGACATAAAACAACAACTGTTTATTATTTCTCACAATTCTTTGAATTGGCAGGGTGATTTCTTGTCATCTGAGCCATATTGTCTAACATCGGCTGGGTTTGCTCAGGCATCTCCAGTTAGTTGGTGGGTTGACTGGAAGTTGGCTGGACCATGGATGGACCTATTCAGCTCTGTTTCCTATGGCTTACATCTTTCCCCAAGGTAGCCCTGTATTCTTATATCCAAGGCAGGGGCCAAAGAGTTTTTGGAAGCATGCAAAACCTGTTATGTCCTAAGATCAGAACTGAGACTTTGTGACTTTGGCTGCATTCTACTAGCCTAGGCAAATTAACAGCCATCCAGAGTTAAGGGATAAATAAGCTCTTGACAGGAGGCTGGCAGAGCTGCAAACTATCTACTGCAGCCTCGTGTACACTTGTGAGGAACAAATCCAACAAGGTGATTGTCCTGAATGAACATTCCTCAGCTGACTTCTTCCTTATTGAAACAGCAACTCAATTTCAAGTAAACACAT
>NW_012103476.1:2292823-2298704 GCF_000951045.1 Mandrillus leucophaeus
GGCTGTGTGTGTTGCAGTGATCACACAACTTGAATTTTACCTGTTTTACATAACAAAGTAACATCAAGAGCATTTTTTCATCACCTGAAACCGTTTAGGATTTTCAGAAGCTAGAGTTGGCTTCTAAAATGGTAAACTGATGTCAGCTTTTAAGGGCTACATTTGCTAATTGAAATAGTAACAATGGAAAGCAGGAACTATTGTGGAGACATGGAATGGGGTAAAAACTTATGCTCAGGAAAAGTTTGAAACTTGATCAAAACTCATTGTGTTCAATTTCTGAATCATGAACCAAACCTAAGAAGTCGTTTAAAATTGAGTCATACCGTAGAAAGTTTAAGTACCTTTTTTTCTTCTCCTAGGCTCCTTTTCTTTAGTCTGTGATAGCACACCTCAAATTCGCACCCTAGTGCTATCACCATCCGAAAACAAGAATAAAACTTGCTTCTGCTTCTGTTATGAATAGTCTCAATGAGACATGTATGTTACCATTTTTACAAATGGCAGAATACGTAAAACTAGAAAGCAGGGCTATGCTGGAGCCTGATTGTATCACTTTATAAAAACTCACTGTTACATTTTCCAGGATTTTGTAAGCTGATTATTAAACACAGCCATTACTAAAGATTATATTATATAAGCCACAAATATAAGCTAAATTAAAAGCAAAGGTAATAAATGCTCAAAACTCATCAGTTTCTAAGTATTTTATTACATACACTATTATCTATATTCTATAGTTGACATGTCTATTGTACATGTCTGCGTATGGTAGAAATAATATATAACTCCGTATTACTCTGCATCTTTTGAATACCACATTCAGTAATGTCACATTGGTGGCTGGTGTGCCATTTTTGTGTGAGAAATATCATGAAAGTTTTTCCAAAGGAATCCTCATAATTTCTCCATAAAGAATATTTCTTCAACTGTATCATACCCTTGATGTGAGATCTAGTTCATCTAATTGCTTCTTGGAAAGGGTGGGGAGATAATATTATATATATAAAAAAATATATACAATACATATATACATATATAATACATATGTACACATATATACATATATAATGCATATGTACACACATATATACATATATATATATGATTGAGGTTTTCCAGGAAAAGTAGAAACCACATACTTTTTTTTTCAAACAAACCTATTTTTCAAAAATTATTAACATTGAATGAATTTAACACAGGACAATAGTCTCTAAACTGAAACTGAACTGCATTTTCCGTTCATTTTCAGATTTGATAGGAAGAAATGGTAGAAAGTTATGCAAACAACTCATTCCTTTCTTCACTAGTGTATGCAATTTAACCAACAAAAATTATCTACAAAACTTTTGTTTTAGTATTTATTCCATTTAAGCCAGAGAATTATTAAGCCTGTTCAAATTTTGTAATGTTTGTCTAACATGTGCGTGAAAACTGGCTACATCCAATCTTTCCTAGTGAAGATGCTCTATTAGTCTTATTTCTCAAGTTGTTCTTGTTAGAAACATAAAGAAATACTTGCTTTTGACAGAGTTTAGTGAAGAATCATTTACAGGGTAGGAGTTATGAGAAGATGAGACCAGATCTGACTTCTATTTCTGATACTATCATGGAACATGAAAAAAAAAAATCAGAGAAAAAGTGTATTTGAATTAGCGTAACCTAGTGAAAACATTTTTGACATTAGAATGGTCCACTTCTCAGATTTTATAACATGGTGAAATACATTCAAATAAATTTGTTTATTTGGTAAAGCTAAACATACACATCCATACATATGCACAGATATATACATTCGGTTTAGATAGAGTTAGTTAAAATATTTTCTAACTTTGATGTAATGATTAAATTAGCGTAATTAGGATATCTATGATCTCAGACATTATTTATGTCTTGGTTTTGTTAACATTCCATATCTTCTCTTCTAGCTATTTTGAAATCTACTATAATTTATCTGTAACTACAGTAGCCTTATTGTGCTATCAAACACTAGAACTTATTTTATCTAAATGTATTAATATTTTTATACTCATTAACCAACCTCTCTTCATTCTGCCTGCCTCACCTTCTCAGCCTCTGGTAATTACTATTATACTGTCTACCTTTATGAAATCTACATTTATTAGATTCTACATGTGAGTAAGATGATGTGATATTTGTGTTTCTGTGCTTGGCATATTTCATTGAACATAATGCCTTCTAGTTCCATCTATGTTGCTGCAAATGAGAAGTTTTATTTTTATGACTAATATTTTATTTTGTGTGTGTGTATATATACACACACAAACTATATTTTGTGTGTATATATGTATATATGTATATACATGTATATATGTATATTCAGTGTATATATGTATATATACACACACTATATTTTCTATATTTATCTCTCTAAATGTATACATTTAAATTTAAATATATGTTTAGTTTCCTTAAAGAACACACAATGATATTAACTGGAAACCTGGCTGACACTCAGCTCATTGATTAGACCTGCAGTTTGTGATGGCCAGCATATCACATTTGCCACCCGTTGTTACTACCTACCAGTTTCCCTTTGGATTAAAAAAAAAAAAGAATAAATGAATAAAAAGCAAGAACTGTATGCAGGAACGGAAATATTACATGTTACATCTGGGGTGTGAATTTCAAAGAAGGTGCAATCTGACAGAAAATATACTCTAAGTAGGGTACTGTAGTTCATATTGTGTTAGCTTATTTGTGGTGGGTGGTTGTTGGTCAAAGAACAAATATAGAGTGAATGAGATTTGTGAGGGATTTTTTTTTTTCTTTTAAGCACAGCACCACCGGAATAAGATAAAGTGTCTCTTCACTTTGGTATTAAAATAGCTGCATGCCTGGTATTCACAAGAAATTTGTCTAAGGGTTGTACATGTCACCTTGACTTCCAACTTAGCATCTGATAGGAGAACTTTATCGGCATACAAATGAGCAGACAGGGTGACTGATGTAATGAGCTCTGCATTTTGCTTGTACTGAAAAGATTAAGATCTTTCCTTAACTGAGAATTAAGACAAATAACGAAGAAGAGAAAAAATCGTAATTGAGCATTTTATACTATTATACCCAAAAGTTGGAATTTATAGATCCTGTAGAAACAGAGTAAAAGTAGTGTCGAATAATGATTTGTTGATCTTCTGTGTAAGTAATTTAATTTGATTCTGAGTGAAATATAAAGTAAAATCTACAAATAAAATATAAAATAATTGGGCTTTGTAAGGCAAGAAAAGAAAAATGAGTTGAAAAGCATATGTGAAGAGATAAGAAATGATTTGACGTAAGATAATAAAACAAAGGATCAATGCCTAAATTAAATGTACCTTGGAAATGACAAAAATATAATTATTACTATACAAAATCAAATCAGAATTGTAGCAGAAACATTAGAAGACATCAGAAGAAAATCTTAGAGGGATTAAAGCCAATTTATTAGAAGATATGGTGGGAGACCAATGTAAAAATATCCAAAGAAAGAGTAATGAGGAGAAATGAGTTAAAACAATGGTAAACAAATTTGACAGCCAAGTACAACAAATATTATCAAATTTTAAATTGTTTTATGAACTGCTTATTAATAACTATCATTAATTTTTCAGGTAAACAAATTTTAAAACTTATAAATTTACATGTAGTACTGTGGCAAGTTTATTGATCATATTAGTCTTTATAGTGTGAAAAATTTTAAGTCTTTAGAAAAGACTGAAAACAATTTATATCAAATATTGTACAGACTTACCTTTATAAAACACTTTCTTTTACTTTTAAAAATGTATTTAATTCACAAATAAAAATTGCATATATTTGAAGTGTTATAACGTAATGCTTTAGTCATTGTGTAATGATTACCACAGCCAACACATCCAAACATCTTATTAATTTAATTATAGCAAATAAAAAAGGTTAAAGTAATGATTCAACTAGTCTTACTAGATTTTTAAGTTGCTTGTAAATTCTGCTGGCAGTAGAATATTGTCTATTTTCTACTGCCAGCTGCTATATCACGTGGCCTGCTATATCAAAAATGATGCAAACTGGATGGGTTACATACAACATAAATTTATCTCCACTCTCCTGGAGACTGAAAAATTCATGATCAAGGCACCAGTAGATTCAGCGTCTGGTGAGGGTTAGCGATTTGGTTTTTAGATGGCGTTCTTGCTTTTTCTTCACGTAGTTGGCACTTGCTAGCTCGCTGTCACCTCTTTTGTAAAGGCACTATGCCATCCATGAAGGCTCTGCCTCATGCATAGAATCATAGCCCACAGTCCCACCTTTTAATACTATCCTGTGGGGGATTAGGTTTCAATATATGAATTTTAGAGGAGCATAAGCATTCAGTCCTTAGCAATAGTTCAGTGTAAGAAATGATCTTAAGTATGGTAAATTCATTTTGTGATGAATATGTATATTTTCATGAGGATCTGCTTATTCAGCTTCTGGTGATATGTAACGTTAGAAAATGCAAGGTGAATTTTGGACTTAGAAAATGCACCTATTGAATAAGAATACATTATTTTTTGCCTGGGATATTACTTAAAGGAACATCATTTTATTTAAATACGAATACAGAACCCATGTTCTGGGAAAAACTAATATATTGTGCTAGATGTGGACCTCTCTTCTTACTCTAGATCATGTTTTCAGTTAAATTTTAAATAAGGAAGAATGAGAAAAAAGAAATACATAAAATAAAGGCTAACTAGGAATATGGTCCAAATATATTTTAAGTAACAGAATTTTGTGTGAAATATCCTTTGAATAGTTTGTTACAATTTGGTGCACCGTGGAAGAGTGTTAACATTATAATTTGCCATCATCTAGCAGTTGGTAATACAAGGCTTTGTACAAATGGAAATCATGCAAAGGTTATCTTGTTCATCTGGGGAAATAAATATTGTCAATAGGATTTTATTAAATGTACTTAATAAAATATTTAGTGGAACATTTCTTTTTTAAGGGATTTTTAGTCAATACTGGCAGTCCTCAAAGATGTTGAATAATATATAACAGTACATGCATCAATCTCCCAAACTTTTATTTGACTGTGTAACTGTGCTTCCAATAACATTTTCACGAATGTAAAAGCCTAAATATATTGTATGACAAAGAAGTATGTATGATGACAACTAATTCCAATAGATTATTGATCATCTGTTGGGGATAGTCAGTAGGCTTGAATTACTATGTTTGTATTAACTTAATTTGACATTTTAAAACATCATTGCCAAATGTCACCGTTCATATCTGAGGAAATGCTTTAATTTTATTTGCTTACTTTGTGTCATAACTTTTGCCTTTATATAAATTACCATTTTTCTTGGTATTTTTAATAGAGATATTAGCTTATTAAATAAAAAACAGTTGAAAATATGTTTCTGGGTGAATATTTAAAATGGTAAAACATATGTCCAAAAATATAAGCTGGTAATTTTTTACCATTTTAGTTCATATTTATTTAAATGGGCCAAGCAAAAACAATGATATTTAGTTTAACTGAATGTTTCAGGTACAGTGTGATCAATGCTATTAATATTAAACTAAAACACAGAGTGATATGTTTAAAATTCTTTTGTGAAATTCATTAGATTTTTTTTTTAGTTCCCTCTGTGATCCATATGTGCAAAAACAATTATATGAGAATGAAAAGGAATAGACAATTCATTTAAATAAGTTTGAAATCCTCATCTAAATATGTCAAGTTGTGTTAATACCTATGAAAGTCATAGCTAATATAGATATTTCTAATTGATCTTTGGATAAATGGTGGGGTTTGTGATAGAGGCAGAGTTATCGCCATTCAATAAGCATATCTACAACCAATATCAGATAAGTAACTTTATTTCTAGGGTTTAATTTTTTT
>NW_012103476.1:2299284-2305755 GCF_000951045.1 Mandrillus leucophaeus
AAAAAAAAAAAAAAAAAAAATTATGTATTGACTTATATGTGTTTAGTAAAGAATACTGTTTTTTTAATATACATCAATTACTACAATTCTATATATAGCTATATATTTGACACTGTCTATATAATAGTGCTGTATGGAAATTGTACGCTTCTCAATTTTATGTGTATATTTTATTCAAAAGGTTTTAACTTAAATTGTTTCTCAATATGTATTGAACTTCTATTATGACCAAGATACTGGGCAAGATTCTGTATACAGAAAAGTGAATAATAGAAAGTTTGTATTTATATAAATAGCTAAGTGGCTTAATTTCCTATTGATATAGTAACACATTGCCACAAAGTTAGCTTAAAACCACACAAATCTGTTATTTTACAGTTCTGTGGATCAGAAATTCGAAATGAATCATACAGGGCTAAAATCTAGTTGTTGGCATCTGTTACTTCTCAAAGCTGAGGTGAAAAATCCTTTTCCTAATCTTTTCCGAGTTCTAGAAGTTTCCCACATGCATTTGCTCATTTCTCACATGCATTTGCTCATGGCCCCTTCTTCCATCTTCAAAGGCACCTGCTTAGCATCTTCAAATTCATCTCCCTCTCTCCCCCTCTTTCTTGCTCTCACTTTCTTTTACTCTCACTGTCGCGTTTGCTTTCCCTTTCTCTCTGACTTCTGCTTCTGTGGTTACATAGCCTTCTCTGACTCCCACCCTCTTTTCCTTATAAGAACCCTGTGGTTACATCAGTGCCACTTAGATAATTCAGGATAATCTTCCCGTTTCATCTCAAGATCCTTTACTTAATCACATCTGTAAAATCATATTTTTTTCATATAATTCAACATATTCACAGGTTCCAGGGATTATAAAGGGAATACTTTGAGGGAAGAGAGATGACTCTGCTTACCATTGTCAGTATATCTGCATTTTTATTATGGCTTGTATTTATGTATGTGTACATACTGAATGGGAGAAAAAGCACCTCAGTATTGTAATTTCAGATTGTAGCACAGTCCCTACACACATTAGTAAGTACTACTAAATTCTCTGAGCCTTACTGAAGACTTTAACGTTCTTCATACTCCAAAATAAACGTAGATCCTGGTTTTGTGTTATCAGCATAAATAAATCTCACTTTATTTTTATGAACACATTTTTATTAGGGAATGTAAAAGGAAGAAAGACAAGAACATAAGCTTAAACTTGCAGTGTAATGAATATTTTTAAAATGAATAACCACATAGCCACTGCACAAGACAAGCACTCTAGAATCCCAGCACTCTAGAATCCTTTGCATGCCCCTTCTAGTGTAAAACCATTAGACGTAACCACTTTTCCATCTTCTGAGAATCATTTTCTTGATGACGTTTATCACTTGTACATAGATTCTTAAACAATATAATCATATCTGTTTTTATAATATTAATCAGTTCATTTTACCTATATTATGACAGTTATTTCCTTTGCTCAAATTATATTTTAAGATCCATCTATCTTTTTGTATGTAACTTTGGATTATTTTAATAATTTTTGTACGACATTCCATTGCTTTAATTTATGATGTAATCATTTCGGTAACACTAAGCTACAGTACAAACAAATAGTCAGACAAAATGATAATACTAACAATGAAGAAAGCATTCAGAATTGATTAGAATATACTGTGGCAACAATCTCCAGACTCCTTGACTTGTCTCTACACATACCTCACTAGTCTCCTCAACATGGAGTTTACACTAGTACTAGGAAGTAACAGCCATATCTGGGATATTGACATGTTCTGTGGCAAAGGGAATGAACAAATGGGCTGATCGTGCTCTGTCTTTTAAAGCTTCTGCCACGAACTGACACAGTTCACGTCCACTCCTAATTCATTAGCCACTGTAAGTCACATGCCCATATCTGATCTCAAGGAGGCAGAGGAGTATAATCACCTTTGTACCAAACGGGAAAAGACCTGTAAATATATGGCGAATCACACTGACCGGTTAAACAACTGTGATATTAATTAGTCATCACATATTCAATCCACTGTCCTTTTTGCCCACAAAAGGCACTCACCCTCCATGATGGAGTGAATCCAAAACGATCTTAAAGAATCATACTCAAAGTGCAAGATACCAGAATGATGTGCAGTATTTTCATCATCAGTGCATAATGCACAGTTGTTGGTACTTTGACCCTGATCTGGAAACATGAAATTAAAACCATATTAACTTACTCACATCCACATCCCTTATTCAACCAACTTTCATTGGTGGAATAGGAACAGGGTACCCATAGAGAAAACACTCCATCAGAAAGGGGAGAAAGTTGAGATCTCACTGGTACATATTGATGCTGAAGTAACACTGGGTAGATGTTGTGGATATTCCAAATCTTAGTGGTGCAGTGTATTCCTTGATTAGACCTCATTTCTGGTTGAATTTCTCCCTGGCCCTGGTCTCCATAGCCCTTATCTTCACACTTTGTGTGGCACTTCCTCTCTCTCTCTCTCTCTTTTTTTCCCCCTGAGATGATGTCTTGCTCCGTCGCCCAGGCTGGAGTGCAATGGTGCAATCTTGGCTCACTGCAACCTCCGCCTCCTGGGTTCAAGAGATTCTCCTGCGTCAACCTCCTGAGTAGCTGGGATTACAAGTGCATGCCACCAATTGCCTGGCTAATTTTTTTGTATTTTTAGTAAAGACGGGGTTTCAGCATGTTGGTTAGGCTGGTCTTGAACTCCTGACCTCGTGATCTGCACACCTCGGCCTCCCAAAGTGCTGGGTTTACAGGCATGAGCCACCGTGCCCGGCCAGCACTGTTCTTTTCTTTGCTTCTTAACTACCTCTGAAGAAGACAGTGGAGACCAGGAGTGTAGGCCTTCATGGGTTCTGGGTGGCTTTGTAGGATTGGTTTTTGTCTATAGGAGTTAGAGAGCCTAATGGTCCGTTAAACTCTGAATATCTACAGACTCTTTAGTCCTGGATAATGCTTTCTTTTATAAAATAAAGTGTACTAAAACTGTCTATCATTTTCATTACAACTTTTTAATGTGCTAATAGAAAATGAGATCTATTCTTTAGATTTACCATAGTTTTTTGTTAATTTTTCATTTCACTTACTTCCAGTTCAATTATGGTTATATTGCAACTTTTTTTTTTTTCCCTGAGTTACGGTCTCACTCTGTTTCTCAGACTGGAATGCAGTGGTGCAGTGATCACAGCTCACTGCAGCACTTTGGAAGGCCAAGGTGGGCGGATCATAAGGTCAGGAGATTGAGACCATCCTGGTGAACATGGTGAAACCCTGTCTCTACTAAAAATACAGAAATATTAGCCGGGCGTGCGCCTGTAGTCCCAGCTACTCGGGAGGCTGAGGCAGGAGAATCGCTTGAACCCGGGAGACGGAGCTTGCAGTGAGCCGAGATCACGCCCCTGCACTCCAACCTGGGCGACAGAGCGAGACTCCGTCTCAAAAACAAACAAACAAAAAAAACACTTCTGAACTCAAACAATCCTCCCACTTTGGCCTCCCAAAATGCGGGGACTACAAGCATGAGCCACCATACCTTGCCAGTTATATTTCATTTTTTTTGCCTTTAGTGAGAGAGCCACAAGTTAAGTCCCTTTTATCTTGTGGCATATTGCTCAATAGAAAAGATTCGGTAGGTGCCAAATATATTATTCGTGTTTTTGCTCTGAAACACCTCGATACAGTTGCAGTTACTTAACGTGAATGTGACAGTCCTACCATTTATTTTATCCCTGCTGTAAGTCTGAGTTCAATTGTCCTTGTCACTCAAAGCTCTTCTCAGTTTTATATGCCAGTTGGCCTTGATTAGCGGTTGCATCTTCTAACCATGACAGTCCTTGCAATGCTTGTACTCTCACTCTCTCTACTATTTCCGTGTCCTAACTCACTATTTTCTGATCTGATCCGTTTCTTGTGACAGTTTGCCAAATTCAGCTCATAGGAACCAACGTATGCTTTTTTCAACCTTTTGCACTGGCACTCCAAGTTCATTAAGTGCATACATTTTTCTTCCAAGTTATTACAGGTGGCCATTTTACCTGATAGTTCAGAACATGTGTCATAGATTCCATGTTCCCAGCCCTTCCTAGGAGTTTCCTTGCTGTACAATCCACAAATCCTAAGTCAGTGTCCCATGCATTAAAAAAAAAATGTTATGACAGCATTTGACTGCTAGTTACCAATTTCTGGTGTGATGGACCATGTTATCCTGCAATTACAAACAATTTTGAAGTCTTAGTAACTTACCGAGAAATGTTTATTTATTGCTCTGTTTATATATCCATCATGGCTTATCTGAGGCCTTTCTCTTTCTTTAAATCTGGACCCAGACTATTTGAACAGACACTATCTGCAACATTAGGGGTCACTCTGGAAAAGGAAAATAAAGGAAATGGAGACTCCTCACTGTTCTTTAATATTTTCTTCTGATAGTGTTTGCTACCATTTGCATATAATAGCTAGAGGAAGTCCTATAGCCATAACTAACTTTAAGGGTGAAGGGGAATACGGTTCAGCCAAGTATCCAGAAGGGAAAACAGCCAGTAACACTGGTGAGCAACACTATAGAACACCACAAATGATAACAGCATTGAACAATCTTTCAGATGGATTTATCTAAATATGGGATACCCACATGCTAAATTGTACTCTACTCATTTTATGTCTCTCTTTTTTTTTTTTCTTTTGGAGACAGAATCTTGCTCTGTCACTCAGGCTGGAGTGCAGTGGTGCGATCTATACCCACTGCAACCTCTGACTCCTGGGTTCAAGCAATTCTCCTGCTTTAACCTCCAGAGTAGCTGGGATTACAGGCGCATGCCACCATGCTTGGCTTTTTTTCTTTTTTTTGTATTTTTAGTAGAGACGGGGTTTCACCATTTGGCCCAGGCTGGTCTCGAACTCCTGAGCTCAGGCAGTCTGCCCATCTCATCCTCCCAAAGTGCTAGGATTACAAGTGTGAGCCACTGCACCCGGCCCATTTTATTTCTTTCTAATTCTCTTTCTACAAAAGGCGACATGCAATGAAATCCTTCCTGTTGCAGACACCAGGCAAAGCAAAGGAAAAGTTAAGCAACTGTTCCTCAAAAGAAATTTTGAATGTTAATAGAAAATAATTGATATATATATTTTTTTGGTTTAAGGACAAAAAAGCTATAATTTTTAAGAATTGTTATTACCACCAACAGTTAATAGTGGCAAGTGCCATTTTATGACACTGAGTTGCTTGGTCTCTGGTTACAATTTGAGATTCAGTTGTCAGCTTTTTGGCTCAACCTTTGGTTAGTGATTTTACTTGGAGTTCTGTTAATTTTCTATTATATTGATGTGAAAGTATTTGTGTCTGCATTTATTGTGTCAGTATCTCCTGCTAGTTTTTACTTGTTTTGAGATCCCCCAAACTCATATTTATAGAAATACTCTAGCTTACTATAACGATGCTCATCTACATTTTTTGAGTATAGAATTTTCAGAGCTCAAATATATTGAAACATTTAGATTTGGAAGGAGGTCGAAAGTGTCTACATCATGACAGGGTATTTCCATACTTCTGAGCCCTGAACACCTAGAAGGATACGGCAAATTATAACCCTCATCAGATATTATTTTCTTCCCAACCTTAAATGGCTTACTCTTTGTTTAACATTACTTTTAAAAGTATTACTTGGTGGCTCATGCCTGTAATCCCAGCACTTTGGGAGGCCGAGGAGGGTGGATCACGTGGTCAGGAGATCGAGACCATCCTAACATGGTGAAACCCCGTCTCTACTGAAAATACAAAAAATTAGCCAGGCGTGGTGGCGGGGCCTGTAGTCCCAGCTACCCGGGAGGCTGAGGCAGGAGAATGGTGTGAACCCAGGAGGCGGAGCTTGCAGTCAGCCGAGATCATGCCACTGCACTCCAGCCTGGGCTAGAGAGTGAGACTCTGTCTCAAAAAAAAAAAAAAAGAAGTAGTAGCTGAAGGCACAATATATTTTGTACTCTGTTACCATTTCTAAAATATTCTGGCAATAGATAAGAAAACATATACTTTTACTCACATATAAACATATTTTTAGTACCATTTTATTGATAGAAAATCTTGAGGCTAGGCTCTTCTGTGTATCTCTTGTCTTCTGAGAACTTAGTTTACAATATTACTAGAGCCTCTTCAAAAGGTGCAAGTGACATGTGCAATGCCGTTTTAGTTCTTTATCCTCTTTTTCCCTCTATATTACTTTTTGACTTAAAATATAGCTATAATTATTGCCAATATCTCATGTTCATCGTCATAGTCTAAAAAAACTACATTATTACATAGATAACAACAGTACTGAAAAAATACAATTAATAAATTTTCTTTTTTTTTTTTTTGAGACAGAGTCTCACTCTGCTGCCTAGGCTGGAGTGCAGTGGTAAGATCTGGGCACACTGCAACCTCCTCCTCCTGTGTTCAAGCGATTCTCGCACCTAAGTAGCTGGAA
>NW_012103476.1:2306045-2343973 GCF_000951045.1 Mandrillus leucophaeus
TACAAAATTATATTACTTAAAAGAAATTATTTACAAATTAGAACTTTTCTAAGAAGTTTGTATTTACATATTGTGGCATTTCACAATACAGCACAACTAAAAAAAATGTTGGTACTTAAACATGTGCCTATGAAGTATTCTAAATCAGGTAAGAGGCTTCTATAGCATTCAATATGATTTATAAAAAATGTTGTCCGGATGCGGTGGCTCACCCCTGTAATCCCAGCACTTTGGGTGACTGAGGCAGGCAGATCACCTGAGGTAAGGAGTTCGAGACCAGCCTGACCAACATGGGGAAACCCTGTCTCTACTAAAAATACATAATTAGCTGGGCATGGTGGTGCATGCCTGTAATCTCAGTTACTTGGGAGGCTGAGGCAAGAGCATCGATTGAATCCAGGAGGCAGAGGTTGCGGTGAGGTGAGATTGCACCATTGCACTCTAGCCTGGGCAACAAGAGCGAAACTCCATCTAAAAAAATAAAAATAAAAATAACAAAACTGTTGAAAGTGTAAGAGTGAGTTTTTTCAGTTGCTTCCAAATCCAGAGGATATCCTTTGAAAGCAGTTGTCACTTCATTTTTTGTCTGTGTTGTGATTCTTTGTGTTCCTTGTATGACTTCTGTCCTTTCCCGTAATGAGTGTAGGATATCAGCAGGAAAATGACATTGCGGATTGGTGTTGGTGGACTTGGGGGGAACCTTTGTAACGGTGTTTCATTAGACTCAGCTCACTCCAGATACCAGCTTATTATCGTCTCCTCTAGCATCTATATCTGCAAAACAGAAACTCATGTCTTTTGCCCTACCTTTTGTCCTACTTCCAAGCTCTGATCAGGGCATATCAAAAAGCAGGTTCTGGCTCATGCTAGTTCCTTATCTTGGGAACAGCTGCAGTTCACATTCCCTAAGTGTGAGCAAGCACAGATGTCTTCATTGATTGTAAGGCACACGGTGAAAGAAAATGTCCCTTACTAGAAGAAAAATGTCCCTTACTAGTATGTCTTGAGTTGGCCCAGACGTTCAAATCTCCCCAGTTCTTTCTGCAAACCAGCATTGCAGTACTTTTTAAACCTTGGGGTGATAGTAAAAACAAGACAAAGTCAGGGGTTTCAGAGTCAGATAGATGTGTTTGACCTGTCTTTTCTCCACCTCATTTTCATTATCTGTAAATTGAAGATGATTACAATAGTCATAGTTCCCCAATCTTAAGCTACGTCTCTACTTAGTGTATTTATTTGCCTACTACGTAGTTGGAATCTATGAAAACTGGAAGAGTTGACTGGTGTTTCCCTCTCCATATTGTGAACTATATGAATATAAAGGTTGTGTTGCATCTTTTTTAACATTATTGCCACCCTCTCAAATCTCCAGCAATATTGTAAACAGAGAGTGACCCACATCTACCTCCATTATGCTCTAACAAGTAACCGATTTTAGCAGTGACATATTTGTAATAAATAATTAGTGTATGCTGATTTGAAAAATAATCAAAACTGAATTTTATAACTAAACATTCTGATTCCAAAATAGATATTTTTTGCTTCAATATACGACTGACACTTTCTTTGACACTGTGGAGGCCAACTTAGGTAAGGTAAAATAACCCTTTAATATAGTCATTGAAGTAATTTTTTGTCATACATATTCATCATTTTGTTCAGGTTACGGTATTTTAATGATAAATAATAGTTATATAATGAGGTCAGATGCATGGTGGTCACCCCAGCAGATGTGGCCACATCTGGATTCCCTGAATCTGTGAATGAAAGTTTTCTTATTTTGAAGAAGGATCTTTGCTTATGTAATTTAAGATCTTGATACGTAGAGAGAATCCCAGATTCTCTGGGTGGGTTCTAAATTCAGACAAGTGTCTTTATCAGAACAAGGCAGAGGGGGATTTGAGACAGACAGAAGTGAAGGAGGCAGTGGAACTACAGAGACAGAGCAGGAGTGAGGCAGCCACAAATCAAGAGTTGCCGAAGGCCACCAGAAGCTGTAAGAGGCAAAGAACAGATTCACCCCTAAAGCTTCAGAGGGAATGTGGCCCTGCTAAAATTTGGACTTCCAGCCTGAAGAGCTGTGAGAAAATACATTTTTGTTGTTTTAAGCCACCAGGTTTATAGTCATTTAGTTTGAAATCTTCAGAAAATGAATACAGATGTGTTAATGTCTCTAGTTCTTGGCATCTGTTTCTGAAGATCAAGCATGACTTTTCATAAACAACCTTGATGCATTTTGTTTTCTTTGTAGAATACAAGAAGGAAATTAATATACAAACTACCCAGGAAAAACATCTAATTGTAACAGTGTGTAGATATTTTATCTCACTTTCTGTCTGTTCACATGTGATGTAGGATAAATATTCAGGTAGTTTTTAAATTCACATTTTTGGAATTTTTACATTCTAAGGGAAAGATTAAATTGTTCGAAAATATGTGTGCAGAAGTATATAAAATAAATATATAAAAACGGCTATGTATATGTACATATACATACTTATGTGAAAATATTTTAACCATCGGTATATGAATATTTAGTTCTATGTGTGAAAAATACTTAATACCGTTCTTTATTAAACTCAATTCTTTAATTATTAAAATTTACTTCTTTAATAAAAATAAATCTAAAATATTCACAAGTTTGTGTCTTACAAAGATTTACCTGGTTGGAAATATTCTGGTAATTTCTATCATAAGAAAACATTCATCATGAACAATTGTATAATGTGCTCACTAAAGATGATAGCATCTCCAAGAATTTAGGACATAAAATTGTCATGGTGTTTCTAAGATTAAATCCATAGTTTCTGTTTCAAGAATATTTTTTATAGCTAGAATAAGTTTTCAGATTATTCTTTAGAAAGTGATTAAAATAATGTTAAGATCCATTTTTTAAATCATTATAATTGGTATAATGTTATTGCTTTGTATTAATTATATATGCCATAGAGTAATAAGGATAAGGAACAAGACAGCTTGAAAAACAAATGACACTGGAGATTTAAACACAGTTTTGTGGATATAAAGACAAATAATTGCATCCTCCTAGGCATTGAAGCTAAATATTTCTATTTTGGTAATGTTAGCTGGAGCATCTGAAAATGCACACCAGGGCCTCTGGGCAGAACAAACACTTCCTGTAAGCCATACCTTCAATAAATGATTCTTGGTGAAAATAAAACCATTAACAGAAATACGATAATCTTTTCCTTTGGGGCTTTAATAAATCATCCTACTGATGCTAACAAATGAAGTATATTATAATATATGAAATAAATATAAGTCTTCAAAATAATCTGAGACTGCCATTTCTTCAGTCCAAGCCTCATCAGCTCTTTCTCTTAGGAGGATCACCAGGGTCCAGAATCTCATACCCTGATTTACAGCTATTATTTTATCCAGAAGTGCTCATGAAGAGCGTATTCTTTGGTTTGCTCTTCTGTCATTTTTATTCAGACCACCATGAAGAAAGTCCTGGAAAGTCACTTTATTTTTCAACAATTTTAATATGTTACAATTCCTGAATCCACAGGCTAGTATTAAAAAATGAACACTAATGAAATTTGAAGAATCAAATTAATTCATTGATAAAAATCTGTGAACATTGCTATGAGGCCAGAGTGTAGGGGTTACTCTGAGAAGGCTTACAGTGTGTGTAAACAACAGAGAAAATGCAATTTCTTAAATTAACCCTGATTGAACATGTACCCTGCTGTGAAGGACTCTATATTTGAAAAATGGGCTATTTATCTATAGTCCAGGAGGCAAAGACTCTCCATTCAGGAAACAGTGGTACCCTCAACAATCCATACCTTCCCAGCATTGTACATTTTTGTAACTTTGATTTCTTTATTATGATAAAATTAGAAGACATAACCTTTCATAATTTCAAAACTTGTAACAGTTTTGTAAAAATGGTTTTCAAGTTTTTTTCTTTGCTACAAATTTTGTAAAGTTGCTACAGGTACATATAAACAAACTTGACATGATGTAACAAAACACTTCTCTTTATTTCCTGTAGATTGTTGTTCTATCAACAGGCACATATTTGTTGTTGGTGTCTCCTTTAATGATGTTAGCAGCTATTGATGATCTTTGCTAGATCCGTTAAATCACTGGCAGTTGGAAATGGTTCTGTTTTAATGCCACAATTCTTTTCTCATTTATTAGCAGATACTTTTATGAAAAAAATCCTTTTATCAATGATATGGTTGCCAATGATATCAGAAAGGCAGGATAAATGTTGGATTTTTCCTATCAGTTACTATATTCTAAAATAAAGTTTTGCATTCCTCACACCTTCATTAGTAATTAGTAGTTTTTATAAACATAATTGTTAACAGTTAGATATGAGCATATTTGATGGATTTCAGTCCACTCAAGACAGTCTCTTCATGCTCAGATTTTCTCCTCCTTTACTCCTGGAAGGCTCTTAAATTTGGCAAAGTTATTTTGACACTGCTCTGATAGTCTTGTGGAGGGCCTCCACACTATCTGGCATGACAAGGTGTCCCAGACCTAGGCTGTATATCTTCTGCCCTAGACCAGGAATCAGGCATTTCTCCAAAGTGAACTGATTAACTGATTACTTTTAGTGGGAAATTATATCTGAACACCATAAATTGGACTCAAGGTATGCTCATTAGTACTGTATTGATCTTTGTTTCCAGACATTTTAGAAAGCAGAGCCAGAAAAATAATAGATACATGAAAGATGATAGATAGAGGATAGATAGAGATAATAAATAGATGAAATAAATCAAAAGTTCATCTGCGTGTTTTAATTCAAATTCAGCCTTTAAGAGATTTTGCATAATTGATCATACTATATTTTGATCTCCTTTCTTCTGGTTTATAATGCTGGGAATAATTTAAAATAACATTTGCTTTATTGCATGATGCACATAAAACATTCTCAGTTAGCAATAGCAAAAACAACTGATATGAATACTATCAACATTTGTGACTTTTTTTTGGTAGTCTTTCCTGTCCATAGAGTATATCTTGCTGTAAAAATATAGTCAAATTACTGTGACTGAAAGTCGCTTGGATATTTTGTTTGTGCACATGTGCATTTTTAATAACTATAAATATATGTTTAACTTCACTTTTTAAATTATTTGACCGTTATTTTATTTATTTATTTATTTTTGAGATGGAGTCTCACTCTGTTGCCCAGGCTGGAGTGCGGTGGCACAATCTAGGCTCACTGCAAGCTCCGCCTCCTGGGTTCACGCCATTCTCCTGTCTCAGCCTCCCGAGTAGCTGGGACTATAGGCGCCACCACCATGCCCGGCTAATTTTTTGCATTTTTAGTAGAGATGGGGTTTCACCGTGTTAGCCAGGATGGTCTCGATCTCCTGACTTCGTGATCCACCCATCTCAGCCTCCCACAGTGCTGGGATTACAGGCATGAGCCACCGCGCCCGGCCTTGAGTTATAGTTTTAAAAGGTTTTCCCTCTCCTACTTGGAGAAAAGTTAACCAAATTTTCCTCTGTGTATAGTTTTATACTTTCACATTTCAATCTGGTCCTTTTGGAATTTACCCTGATGCACAATATGATGAAGTCACCAAATTTTATCTTTTTAATATTGTCTCTTTTTGTTTAAGTATTTTTTTCCCTTACTGTTCTACTATGCTGTTTTTCTAGTTTGGCGCCTTGGTTTTTCCATCTATTCATGCACCAAAAATGCATTATTTAAAGTATGTTTGATGTCTTGTAGGCCTTTTCTCCTTTTTGCTCATTTTTTTTTTTCAGGAAGTTTTTTTTTTTCCCCCTAGCAATTATTTGTATTTATTTGTTCTTTACGAGAACTTTCTACTCATATTCTAGCAATTCAGGGGAAATAAGAATTGTGATCGTATTGGCATTGCTGTCAATGCTTAAATTAGTTAGTAGAAAACTCGATACGTTATTTCTCAAATTTTTTTGTCTATTTTCATACCTTTCTTTTATCTTTTGAAAAAATCCCAAGTCAAATTGTATATTATGTACCAACATCATACAATTAAAAATCAACATTTTGGCTGGGCGCGGTGGCTCACACCTGTAATCCTAGCACTTTGGGAGGCCGAGGCAGGTGGATCACAAGGTCAGGAAAATCGAGACTATCCTGGCTAACATGGTGAAACCCCGTGTCTACTAAAAACATAAAAAAATTAGCTGGTTGTGGTGGCATGCACCTGTTGTCCCTGCTACTCGGGAGGCTGAGACCACAGAATTGCTTGAACCCAGGAGGTGGAGTTTGCAGTGAGCCAAGATCGTGCCACTGCACTCCAGGGTGACAAAGTGAGACTCCATCTCAAAAAAGAACAAAAAAAATCAACATTTTAAATTACAAAGAAATCAAAATGATGAAAAGGCATTCAAAATAACTTAAAAGATAATAGCCTTACCAAATTAGTTCAAACCATACATTAGTTCAAACTATACATTCCAAACCAAAATCATTGCTGAGAGAAAGCCAATGAAATTTAAACACATGCAGAGACACAAGGTGATCACAGATCAGAAGAATCAACAATGTCAAGGTCTCAATTTCCCAAAATTGATTTACACATTTCATTCAATCAAAATGTCTCCTTTTTTCTTAAAGTTAATATTTCCATACTTTTGACATCTTTGAATTCCTCTTGTCATACAATACAAGAGAGATCCTCACCACTTTAAGTCAAACACCTCTGTTCCCAAATGTCCTACACATCTTCCTTCATTTATTTCTTCTTTCTTCTACTTGCATTCCTAGGTTTAACTACAGACAAAGACAGCAAGACTAAGAAATCTAGTCTTGCTAGATGCATCTTGTTTAATGAAATGCCTAAGAAATGGAACATAGGAAAATGTAGAGGAACATAGGCATAAAAGCATGTCAACATTAGTACAACTGATCTTTGAAATGTCAGGAGTCGCCATGTAGTGAAAAGCAAATTAATATATGATGCTGAAAGAAATAATGATCATGATGAATTTAAAAATATTACTGGCACTGATATGAATATTCTTCAGGCAATATTACTTTATACTAAAATGAATCCCTAATAGAGAGTCAAGTTGCTATCCACTGCAGGTTGGTACATCAAAGCCATTTTTTTTTTATTACTGCACGAAATTTTTCATGGTTTCTTACCATTTAAAACCAAGAAAACCTGTGACAATAATGAAACAGCATTAGAACGACGGGCTTTGAAGCCCATGCTAATATGAATTACAAATGATTTTTATAATGGATTCATTCACTATAACAAGAAAAACAACACAAACAAAAATATTTTAAATTGTGCTTACTTGCTTTTGATTATGCGTAATGTCTTTCACCATCTTGAACATCACTTAGATGTTTTAAAATTGAATAGTTAATTTGAAATTGAGTATAAAGCAAGAACAACTTACTGAAATTCATGTGTAACCACAATGGTAATAACAATCTTCATAACAATTCTTTTGTCCATCAACATATGCAATATGTCTTATAACAAATTAAATGTTGATCAAAACATTAGAGAAATATGCATACTTTTTATATAAGAAAACCGTTAGTACTTTGTTATTCTGCAAAATTTTAAAGTAGTCTATAAATCTGTACGCTACAAACAATAAAATGAAGCCAGAAAGAAGTGGGTAAGAGGATTATTGCAAAAGGAAGATATGGATAGTAAAGTATAGCCAACACAAGAGAATGTATAAATTAAAGATGTATTCAGAAGAGATTTGGAATACCCAGTATGCATGGCACAATTCAGGACACTCAGTACAAAAAGATAAATAAATAAGATGGTTATTTATAATCCATGGATTTAATATTGTAGGGAAGATAGACAGTAACTCAGGTAGAGTGTGATAGATTTAACAATACCATTGTACTTAAGGAGCTTGGTAAAATTATTGGCGAGTGTGATTAAATTTGCCCGAGGGAAGAAGAAAGGCCAGTAAGCCTTCGAAGAGAGGCTGGCAGGTGGACAGCAAAAATGGCAATGTCTTTAAATAGCAGTTCTGCCTGGAAACTTTTGCAATAAAGTAGCACGTTTTCTGACAGTTTTTACAAGTGACAGTGGCTAAAGTGATAATTTCTGTCACAATATGCTGTTGTAAAAATTTTTAAAGGTAAGATTTTAGAATATGTGATTATATATTGGTTATATATAATATAAACTTATAATGTTGGTTACTGAGTAAAATATTTTAAAATATTATAGTTCATACAAATATACTTTAAGAAAATACACTATTTCTATTGGTTTTATGACGGCCTTACTTTGTGTTTAGTTTATATCCAGGGTTTTTTTTTGTTTTGTTTTGTTTTTTCATGGATTATAAAGTGTTATAAAGGGAAAATTGTCTTTCTGACATGAATTTTGATCTGATTCTTCTGATCATATGTTTAGGTCTTCTGCAGTGATACTTAAATAATCTATAGGAACTGAAATTACTTGGATGTATTAGGCAGCATTTTCCAGAGAAACAGAACCAAAATATACTCAATAGAATATGTGTGTGTGCGCGTGTGTGTGTGTGTGTATATGTGATTATGTAAAATACTTATAGGATATATATGTGATTATATAAAATATTTGTGTGTGTGTGTGTGTATTTCCTTCCCTCAGCACCATTTAATGTATTAACAGCTTTAGAAAACACTTAAATTCACAGTTTCTTAAGAGCAGTACATTTAATACCTTTTCAAGATTTCAAATGAAAAACACACATTCATGCTACCGGTTTTAAATTTTCCTTGGATAACACCAAAGACGTGGTACTCAAACTGCATAAAACATGAGGAACACGAACTATCATTTTGACACAAAGACAGGTGAAAAAAAATAAAGGCAATGTGGAACTACTCCAGCACCAGTGAACTTCCTGAAATCTCCCACTGTGTCCCACTCCGGTGCTCATACCACTGCGTTCTACTCCAGCACATGGAGCCCTCTGCCTCCGCAGTTCCTAGTCCATACACGTCATTTCAACAAAAATGTAAATATTTAGAGATGTGTCACTGAATGAGAATTATTACAACATACTTAAAAAAAAAATTATTTGTTGAATGTTGAAAGAAGGGGCTAGAATCAGTTAAAATTTTGAGTAGAAGTAAAACTGTGGAGTGACTTTTCATTTTATTATTTATTTATTTATTTATTTATTTTTTTGAGACGGAGTCTCTATCGCCCAGGCTGGAGTGCAGTGGCGCGATCTCAGCTCACTGCAAGCTCCGCCTCCTGGGTTCACGCCATTCTCCTGCCTCAGCCTCCCGAGTAGCTGGGACTACAGGCGCTCACCACCACGCCCGGCTAATTTTTTGTATTTTTAATGGAGACCGGGTTTCACTGTGTTAGCCAGGATGATTTCAATCTCCTGACCTCGTGATCCTCCAGCCTCAGCCTCCCAAAGTGCTGGAATTACAGGCGTGAGCCACCGCGCCTGGCTATTTTTTTTACTGTTTGAGATAGGGTCTAGCTCTGTCCCCCAGGCTGGAGTGCAGTGGTATGCTCATGACTCACTGCAGCCTCAAATTCCTGAACTCTAATATATATACATTTATATATAATATATATTTGTATACACACATACACGTGTGCACACACAGGTATTTTATATAATCACATATATATCCTATTGATATATATTTATATGTAATATATATTACATCCCAAGAAATAGAATCAATATATTATCATCAGAATCTATCAATACTATATATAAAATATGTTTTGATATGTGTGCGCATATGTGCTAGTGTGTATATATATAAATTTATTAAACATATGTATCTGTTGATATGTTCATAAAATACCCTATTTATATAGAATATTTAAATTGGGATGATTTTTCATTCTCTATATAATATATAGGATAATAGGATGAACAACATATAGGATATATATATAAGATGAAAAGTCAGTGCTGTGATTCCAGTCTGAATCTGAAGACCTGAGAACCAGAAGCACTGAGGGCAGGTTAAGATGGATGTTCTAGCTCAAGCATTCAGGCAGAGAGAGTGCCAATCCTGCCTTCCTCCCGTTTTCTCATATTCAGGCTCTCAATGTATCCTATGCTGCTCAGCCACGTTGGGAAGGGCCATGTGCTTTATTTGCTCAGTACACCAATTGAAATGCTAATCTTTTTAAAGAAACAACTGTATAAACATACTCAGAAATTATGTTTGATCAGATATCTGGGCAGCCTGTGTCCAGTCAAGTTAACACATGAAATTAATCACCACAGAGGGTCTGTGCTTAATTATTATAACCTCATAAGTGAAGGCTTTCTCTAACTTTAGTATTGTGGAGCAAGCAGGGATGTACATCATGCCTAAGCAAAAATGCAGATAACAGATCATTTCTACTGGAAGATACTTCATGGGTAGGGGCACCTCTCTTTGACCACTTTGTCATCAGACAGCCTCTCTGGAAGAATTTGTTTCTCCTTGTAGGGAGAAGAAGGTACTGTTAAAGTGGGGATTTAAAAATAAGCCTAAAATGTGCAAATATACAATATTTAACACCAAAAACCTTAAGAGTAGACATCTTCATTTTTAGTTTTCCTTTAGAATCATTAAAAGTAGAGAAGAATCCTGGGCGTGAAGCTTTTTCTGAGAGAAGCGTTTTTAGGAACTGCAGGAAGAAGTATTCATTAGTACTTAAGTTGTCATAGTTATTAATAGTTCTGAGAATTTCCCTTAGATTTCTCAGTATATTCGGTGGATGTTCAAACCTTTGCAGAAAAGTTGACCGGAAAGAGAATTAGGAAATTAACAGAATTAGAAGATAATTATAATCTGGGAATTATTCTTACAGTAGAAATGAAGTGTCAGTCTAAAGCTATGTATCTCATACCATATTTACTAAAATTATTTATTTTGCTGGTAAAGCATGCGTAAGCCACGTTTGTATTTCCAAAAGGATATCCAGCTCTTTCAGTGACTACTACTAATGTCTCTTTTCAAATATAATGATTATAGGACCTTAGTTCAAATAAAACTAGCGTATATATGTGGTTCTATTTCTGGACTCTAATATGTTCCATGAATCTGTATTTCTATCATTATTCCAGCACTAACTTATCTTGATCTCTGTAAGTTTGTATAAAATCTTGAAATAAGGTGATGCACACTGCCTTTGTTCTTTATTTAAAAACTATTTTGGCTATTTGAGGTCTTCCTTTTCCATAGAAATTTAAAACCTTCTTGGCAATTTCTCAAAAAGGGGATGTCTGCAGTTCATTTTTGGGGAATTATATTGAATCTATAGGTCAATGTGGAGATAATTCATATATTAGTAATATAGATTTTTCCAATCCAAGGTCATGGAGTATTTCTCAATTTATTTAGCTCTCTTGACTTCAGGAACTTTTTCTACTTTTTGATTTTTTATTTTACTTCAAGTTCCGGGATACGTGTGCAGAATGTACAGGTTTGTTACATAGGTATACATGTTTCATGGTGATGTGCTGCACATATCAACCCGTCATCTAGGTTTTAAGCCCTGCATGCATTAGGTATTTGTCCTAATGCTGTCCCTCCCCTTGCCCCCCACCGCCCGACAAGCCCTGATGTGTGTTGTTTCCCTCTCTGTGTCCGTGTGTTCTCATTGTTCAGCTCCCACTTTTGAGTGAGCACATGTGGTGTTTGATTTTGTTTCTGTGTTAGTTTGCTGAGAATGATGGCTTCCAGCTTCATCCATGTCTCTACAAAGGACATGATCTCGTTATTTTTTGTGGCTGCATAGTATTATATGATGTATATGTGCCACATTTTCTTAATCCAGTCTATCATTGATGGGCAGTTGGGTTGATTCCAAGTCTTCACTATTGTAAATAATGCTGCAATAAACATACATGTGCATGTTTCTTTATAGTAGAATGATTTATAATCCTTTGGGTATATACTCAGTAATGGGATTGCTGGATCAAATCGTGTTTCTGGTTATAGATCCTTTAGGAATTGCCACACTATCTTCCACAATGGTTGAACTAATTTATACTTCCCACCAACAGGGTAAAAGCGCTCCTATTTCATCACAGCCTTCTACTTTTAAATGTTCAGGTTCCTTATAAGTTATGTGAAATTTCTTTCTAAGTATTTTGTGTTTTTATTACTGTAAATGGTATTATTTTTATGGCAAAGGTATTTTTCTTTGTGGATATAGAAATACAATTAATTATTGCATATTGAGCAGTACCTTGCTCAAAAATATATTTACTTATTCTTACAGATTTTTAAAATGTAATTTCTGTGAGTTGCTTACAAATTATCTGTGAATTAGTTTTACTTCCTGACAAGATTTATACCTTTTTCTTTGTTTTCTTGCCTACTCTACTGCCTAGGGATTCCAGAAAAATTATGAATAGAGGTGGTGAGAGCAGATATCCTTGTCTTGTTCCTGATTTCAGGGAGAAAATATGGAAATTTTCACTGTCAAATATGAGGTTAAATGTAGATTTTTAAAAGAGATTCTTGATCAGATTGAGGACATGTTCTTATATTCCTAGTTTGATGAGATATTTTATTATTAATTGATACTGAATTTTGTCAGATTTTGGAGGCATCTATCTTTATGATTATATGATTTTATCTTTTGTTTTATATATGTGGTGACGTCCATTGTTTTATTTCCATTCTTGGGATAAATCCAGCTTCATCATGGTATTGTCTATGTTATATACTGTTAGATTCATTTTTCTTATATTTTCTTTTGGATTTCTGTGTCTATGTTAGTGATGGTATTATTGTTTTCTGGTATTATATTTTTCTGCATTTGGCATAAAGATAATAGTATTTTTATAAAATTAATTGGAAAGTGCTCACTGTTGATTTTATGAAAAAGTTTATAGACGCTGGATGTTATTTTTTCTTAAATGGTTGACAAAATTTATGGGCTATGTCATCTTGGTCAACTTTTTTTGTGGGAAGATTTTTAATATAGATATATTTTTAATAGTGGTATATTTGATTGATACTATTCTTGTGTCAGTTTTAGTGGGTTTTGTCTTTCAAGGAAGTTAGGATGATTAAATTTATAGTTTTATTTTCCAATGTAATTTAAATCAATTAAAAAACACTTCTGTATCTGGCAATTTAGATATATTTTTATTGGTGATTCCTTATGTTTAGATAATATAATCTGGAGGATTTAGTCGTATTATATACTTATTTAGACTATTTATGTTCCAGAATATTAAGTATCTTAGATAATATTTAATGTATTTAAAAAGACTATTCAGGAATTGTTGGTTGTTGTGTATTATCAATGTTTATTAGGTAAATTTTGCTAATAGACTCATTCACATCTTCTAAATTCTGATCTAGTTTAGTCTACCTGTTTTACTTTCTCAGAGTGGAATGGTATAGCCTCTACCTATAATTGTTGATTGATTCCTTTTACTACTGTCAGGATTTCCTTTCAGTTCTTCAGGTATTTGGAAGCGCTGGTAGTGGCATACACATACAGGATTTTTATGTCTTTCTTGTGAAATGATTCTTATTATTTTGAAATGATCCCCATTATATCTAATCATGTCGTAATGAACTTGGGCTCTGATACTAATAGAGACTTCCCAGCCATCATATGATTGGTGTTTGCATGATGTGCTTTTCCATGCTTATGTTTTTAAATCTGTTTCCAATCTTTTCCAGTTTGCATTATTTCTGATGCACTGTCACCATTGTTCTTGTTTGTTCTTTGGTGCATTAAGTGACTTTTTTTCTCTAGCTGCTCTCAATATTTTTATTATTGATTTTTAGAAATATTATTATGATACACCTCATTATAATTTCTTTATGTTTATCCTAATTAGAGATTATTAAGTTTTTTGAATTTGTGGGTTTGTATTGCTTCATAAAATGTGGACATTTTCCACTGTCTGTTTCTTCAGTCATTTTGTGCCCTCTCTTTTGGAACTCTGACTCCATGTATGTTGGACTGGCTGATGTTTTATCACAGTCAGTGACTGATGCTTTGCTCATTTATGTTTTTTTTCTCCATGTTTCAGTTTGGATAATTTTAATTGTAATGTCCTAAAGTTTACTATTTTTCTTCTGTTAAGCACAGTCAGTGAGCATTTAATTTAGATTTTGTACTTACAGCTTTAAAGTTCCATTTTATTTTATTTTTTCAGTGGTTTCCATTTCCCTTTATCCTGATTTATGTTTTCCTTCAAATCCTTGAATATGTATGCTAATTTCATTTTATTTTTCATTGATACATATTTCTGTGGATATATTTTCTCCTGCCTGTGGGTCACATTTCCATGAATTTTCAGTAGTCTATTGTTTTTTTGTTATATGTTGGTCATCGTGATTATCATATTGTTGAGTTCCTAGATGTTGGTATTTTCCTTTAAAGCAGGTTGTATTTCTTTGTGGCAACAATTGAAACATTTCAGGGTTAAGGTGATCTGCTTAAGCCCTGTTTTAAAGTATTTTAGGCTAGACTTTGTGGAGCCAGTACTCTAGAAGTAGCTTAGTTTTGCTTCAATGTTTTGGCCTTTTTGGGATCTATACTGAATATTCCAGTTACCCAACAAATCACTCTACTCTGCCTTAATGGAACTTGCACATCTCTCAGCAACCTGAGTTCTGGTAGCGTTCGAGTTTACCAGTCTCCAGTAGTTGTTCTTTGCCTCTGTAAGATTAGCTTAGTATTCAACTACAGACTCAGTGGGACGCTTATGCTGATTTCTGCAGCTCCTTCTATGTAGCCTCCTGTTCTATAATAATCTGACCTAAACTTTCGCCATCTGAACTCCTGTAAAGTTGCCTATGTATCTTCACAGCACGTAGAAACCACTGTGCCCTGCTCCCTCTCAGTATTGTGTCTAGTAAATGTCTCCAGGAAGAAAGTTGGGGTGATCTAGTTTTTCCCTCTTCTCTCAGGGATTAATATTATCTACTGCCTGTTTACCAGATGTGACAGTATTTATTTTTTAATTCTGTTTTTTAGTTGTTTAGATGAGAGGGATTGTCTGGAGTCAACTATACCATCATGGCCAGCAATGGAAAGTTCACTTTTTTTTTTTTTGGTAATAACGTATTAGTAATTGGGCACGTTTACAAAGCCCTTTCCTTTACATCTGGAAGACAATTCCATTATCATTTTGTTTGACTCTTTCAGATCTTAGTTTAAATGTCATTTTTTTTTTCATGAAGCTCACTGGAATCTGCATGTCCAGATGTCTTCTTTATATGCTGTCAGTACTCTGTGCTTTCTCCATGACTGAACTTACAGTACTATGCGGTGTTTATTTGCCCTTTGCCTTATATATATGCATAACTGAATTACACACAATATAAATATATAGAAAAGTATAATATAATAGAAAAGTATGAAATATTGAGTGCCATAAATATGCATATTTAAATTAAAGTTTGGAGGAGAGAGAAATCCATTTTAAGTAGTGGGAAAGAAAATATCATGACTTTTATAAGACATGGTGAATGGGAGAATTTTGGAATGGGAGGGAGCCACATGATAGTCATGGTCGGGGGGACAATGTGAAAAATGGAACCAAAATTTGCAATTTTGAAAACATAGAAGTGAATGTTTGAATATAACTTGGGTCAAAATGTGAAGAATATTGAATGATGGAGCGATGATGGAAAATTACATTCAGTCTGTTAAGGGGTTTTGCAGTAAGAGACTGATGAGTTTAGATCATTCTGAAAGCATTTTAAAGGCAGAGGAGGCAGACTTAATTGGGCAGCTTTTAAAGTAGCTAGGTCAAAGTATGATAACCGAATAGAGTGTGGGAGAGAGAGAAAGGGCATGTTCAAAGTGTATTCTTAATTTTTGTTTTTCTTAGTTAAATATATGGTAAGTTTATAAATGAGATAGAGCATATGTGATAAGTGAAAAAATGTTTTAGGGAAGAGGTCATATTATTTTTAGCATGTAAATATGGAGATGCCTGCTGCTTGTTCATGTGTATTGTCTGTTTGGCACTTAAATTATGTGTTTCCATGATGTATAGGGGCTAGAATAACAAGTTAAATAACATTATAAAGAAATAATCAGCCAAATCCTTATGGGGGATTACATAAATAAAATGGCTTATTTTGTCTAGCATATCAATTATGTGAGGAAAGAAACATTATTATTGAATAAAAAGTTTTATGAACTTTGGTAAAGAATGCAGTATGTGAAATTTCTTTAATCATGATATGCACAAACCAACTATAAATATATTTTGTAGGCATTTAGGGAAAAAGA
This sequence comes from Mandrillus leucophaeus, assembly GCF_000951045.1. Classification (NCBI taxonomy): domain Eukaryota; kingdom Metazoa; phylum Chordata; class Mammalia; order Primates; family Cercopithecidae; genus Mandrillus; species Mandrillus leucophaeus. Next base: position 2,322,248 of record NW_012103476.1, read on the forward strand.
ATATGGATGGCATAGTATATGCTATTAAAGAAGGATTTTAACTTAATTAGTTGTGATGATTTTATAATGGTTCCATTAGAAAAGAGTTTTATATTAGTTAAAGATGCATAATGAACTTATAGATAAAACGGTATGGTATCTCATATTTTCTTTAAAATACTGTAGCAAAGAACAATAAAGGAAAGACACAAAACAAAAATGACAATGTTTTGATTATTCTTGAAACATGAGTGTGATAGGTACATGGAAATGCTTTGTGCTACACTTTTCTTCATCCGTGTATGTTTGTCATTTCTGTGACATTAAAAATAGAGTCTGCCCAGAAAACTCGTATATATATATAATATGTATATATTATACATAGCTAAATATTAAATATTAAACATAGGTATATATTATACATAGCTATATATATAGCTAAATATTTGTGTGTATGTTTATGTGCATGTGTAGGATACTTTGAGTTACAAATTGTGTTAAATACCATTAGAATAGAATATAGAATTAGAAGGTCAAAAACAGACATCTTGGAGCTAGCAATAATTGAGGTTGTTGGAAAAATATTAGACATAGAAGAAGCCATACCAACATCTGGAAAAGTAGTAGTGGCAGGGAGTGGGCTTTTACTATGGCAATGAAAATTAAAATTATGAAGAAAGGCAAGATGCAAGATGCAGCATTGTCTTGGTGAAATCCGAAAAGTGGCAACTGTTTCATATTGAGAGCAAAACACAGGGATAAATGCAATATTGCAACCAAGATTTTCTACTTGGCTGAACAGGAAGGATAAATGGTAATGCCATCAACCAAAATAACAGACAGAGAAAGAAGTGTAGCCTTGGAGGAACTATGAGGAATATTGGTCTTATTGTAAGATACTACACTAAAGAAAAGGCACTTCAGAAGATGTTTACCATGTGAGCCCTCACAAAGGCGAGTGGCACCCCATTATCTTTCTGTGCACTCTTAAATTTTGAGTCTGTTTAATTCCACTATTGAAATATTTTGGTTTAAATATGTTTAAGAATTCTATTCATGTAAATTTTCTCATTTTAATAGCAGCTCATTACAATGTTAAAATTATTTATCTATGTGTCAAAGTCTTGTGGGTATTCCATTCTTTCTTTTTCCTTTTATTTAAACTTAATACATGCCAATCTGGTTTTGTGTTAGTTACTCATGATTATTCATCACATCACTATGACTGGCATAGTGTGTGTTACTCTTTTTATATAAAATATTCAACTCTTGGTTAAATAAATGGTGTATTAATGTTATAATGTAATCGCGGAGTTAGCATTGACTTTAATATATGATATGAGCTCCTTTTTCATATATCTTTAAATTGATAATTTAATAGAAACTATGGTAATATACAGCATATACACAACAGTTTCAGATCATTTAAACATAATTTGTGTAATTGCAGCACAATTTAGTTTGATTATATTTTTACAAATTAAATGAGATACTGACTCTATTCTTATACAGCCACGGGAACGTGTTTGTCAAAATAAGATTTTTAAAAAATATTTTCATTGCCTGTGAAGATGCATAAAATACTAGCGAATACTTCGGGAAAAAATCCTTAGAGTAGTCTAAAACCAGTTAATCCATAATTAATTTAATTTGTCCTGTGGAACCACTATCATACCCCTTCAGTTTCATCTATATGGAAAGTTCTTCTTACTTTAGTTAAGTCTTCACTGGTGAGTTTTTAATAGTCATACTCTCTGCTTCCTGCCCGTGACTCAGTATCTGGAAAAGATTCAGAGATAACCCCAATTCATATCCAATCTCCACCAGTTCTCTAAGGCACTCATATACAAAAATGTCAAAAAAAAAAAAAAAAAAAAGAAGACTTGCTACTGTAGCATGCTTGTTCTGTAGTATTTCTGTTTCATTATAAAGAATAACGCATTTTTTTTTTCTGTTTAGCAACAGAAACAAACAAAAATAAGGTAAATTCCGCATTATTCATCTTTGAATTCCAAAGGAGTAAATTTATTTTGGACACATTCAAACACTGTTGATTAGACAGTAATATATTCAAGAAAACAACAATATTTTGCCATCAAATCATTCATAATAAATGTTTGCCCTACATATTTAGTCTGGATATGCAGAGTATATAGGACAATACAAATATAGTATACCTAGTCAGAAAAAAATAATTGCTTGATAATCCTATGAAAGTTTTGTTATTCTTTTGTTTGCATGCATATAGTAAACAGCAAAAATTTTACTATGGAAGTCAAGTGTAAATAGATAGGTTATAGATAGATAGATAGATAGATAGATGTATATATGGCTTTAATTATATATATCATATTCCCAGTATGGTATTATTTGATGATATTTTCTAGAAACCATAGAGAAAATGAGTTGAGAGTAACTTAACTTCATAAGGTAATTTATTCCAGAAAACAGAATCATAATTATATACAGAGCTATGAATATAAACCTAAACATAAAGTTACAATTGCACGTGTAATGTGTCTCACAACAAAGACAATGTAGAAAATATGATCCAGGCTTGACTAAAAAGATGGCATGTGTTTTAGTAAAGGCTTAATATCTTCTTATTTATTAACTTTCACCTCTCTTTTCTCCCACACTGAGCTAATAGCTCTTCTTTGTACAAAATCCAAATTATTATTGGTAAAAATTTCCAGTTTCTGCACCCACAGGTTTTCAATTCATTGCAGAGCAGCAGCTGTATTCCTACAGATTTTTCTTTTTTCACTCTTTTCTGATAGACTCTGTAAGATGCCTGCCACGTGTTCCTTATCCCCAAGGGTGACTTCACTATTTGTCTGTGGACTCATGGCTGTATCTTTCACTCAACTGATGTGTTACTCATTGTTGGGTTAATAGAAAGGAATTATATATTTCCCTAAATTTTGGCAGGAAGTGCAATTCACTACTTGAACCTGAGCTAAAATAAACTTCCACATTTGATATAAAAATGAATACTTTGCTGTGTTCTAGGCAATACCTTTGAACATTTTTCCTTGGCTGCTGTGCGTGAGGTTATAGTCTTAACTCTTTTTGGCACACAATATTATAGATTACAGTAGCTCTATGCATTAATGAAAATTCAGCTTTTGTATTTTTACAGATTATTTTGGAAGCAGATTAGTTGGTAGTTTTGAAGATGCTATGTAAGGTTATGATCAAAAAGCAATTACATATATAAAATTTTAGAAAGTAATCCTATATCATCATCTTTGTACACTGCTGAATAAATGAAGGAGAGGAATTAATTTAATTACATTTTATAATGTGTTCCCTCTTATAAAATCTCCAAAGTGAGATTTTCCTTTATATGGAATCATCTGCATTTAAAAAAAAAAAAAAACTTCATAAAACATGCAAAGAGCAGCTGCCTATATTTGCAGCTGCAAGACAGAAATTTTTACTACACAGTTTCTACTTGTAGCAGGACAGGTGAAGTTTAAAAGGACTCATTCTAGGCAAAATGGTTAAGTCTTTGGAAAGCTTTGTTGTTATTGTTCTTGTTTTATTTCTAGCCCAGTCAAGCATCCTTTTTGGAAAGTTCTTTCTCCAGTTTCAGAAATGTAGAACCTAGATATGCTTCTCGTTGCTCCTAATATAAAAGATGCTTGTATTTAATATCAGGGAACCATTTAGGTGAAAGGTTCTAGACTCTGAAGTCAGCCTGGGCCTGAACCTCACTTCTGAAACTTATTAGCCATGTAATCTTCGGAAATTTAAATGTTTCTCCCTATGTTTGCTTATTCTGAAATAGTTACTGAACTGTAGAAGGCGTATGTATAGAATACTGGCAAAACTACCCTTTTAAGAATTAAATAAAATAATTTTTAAAAGACAGACTATGGAATATAGTGTGTACTGAATGTAATCTAGATTTTCCTCTCTTCTATGTTAATCTGATTAATTATATTTTAAAATAGCACATTCACACTGTTTTACTTGAATACAGCTATATGTGTGTATACATGGACCACATATACAAATATGGTCTCGTAAGATGATAATGGGGCTGGGCATGGTGGCTCACGCCTGTAATCCCAGCACTTTGGGAGACCAAGGTGGGCAGATCATGAGGTCAAGTAATCGAGACCATCCTGGCCAGCATGGTGAAATCCAGTCTCTAGTAAAAATACAGAAATTAGCTGGGTGTTGTGGCGCGCGCCTTTAGTCCCAGCAACTTGGGAGGCAGGAGAATCGCTTGAACCCAAGCGGTGGAGGTTGCAGTAGGCCGAGATCACGCCACTGCATCCAGCTTGGTGACAGAGCAAGACACCATCCCCCTTCCCCCTGCCCCCCAAAAAGAAAAAAGATTATAATGGTTCTGAAATATTTGTATCACTTAGTGACAAAGTAGCTGTTGTAACACCTTAGCACATCGCATTACTCACCCATTTGTGATGACACTGATGTAAACAAACCTACTGGGCTGCCAGTCATATAAAAATATAGCACATATGTCTATATATAGTACATAGTCTTTGATGATGATAATAAATGACTATTTCTGGCTTATCTAGTTATTACTCTGTACTTTTTACAGTTATTTTTGAGTGTATTCTTTCTATTTATAAAAGAGAAAACTTAAGTATTAAAGAGCCTCAGACAAGTTCATCAGGAGGTATTCCAAAAGCAGAGCTTGTTATCATAGGAGAGGAGAGATCCATGATGTTGTTGCCCCTGACGACCCTTCAGTGGGATAAGATGTGGAGGCGGAAGACAGTGATATCGATGATCCTGACTCTCAGTAGGCCTATGCTAACGGCTAATGTGTGTTTGTGTCTTAGTTTTTAAGAAAACATCTTAAAAAGTATAAAAGATAAAATAAAAAATTGAAAGTAAAAAAAATTTATAAGGATGTAAAGAAAAAATATCTTCGCATAACTGTACAATGTGTGTTTTAAGCTATGATTACAAAAAGAGTCAAATTTAAACAATGAAAACGTTATAGAGTAATAAATTACAGTATTATTATTTAAGAAAAAAAATTTTAATAAATTTAGTGTAGTCTAAGTTAACCATGTTTATAAAGTCTGCAGTAATATACAGTCACGTCCTAGACAATCTCATTCACTCAAAACTCACTCACTGACTCACTCTGAATGAGGTCATGTCCTGCAAGCTCTGTTTATGGTAATTGGTCTTTTCTCTGTCATTAAGCAACACATGATACTCTCTCTCTCCCTCTCTCTCTCTGTATATGTATGATGCATGTACGTATGTATACTGTGTGCATGTATTGTGTATGTGTATGGTATTCTGTTTGATTTTTGTGGTTTAAACATTTATAATGTAAAAAAATGAGTATACATAGACATGTATATGTGAATTATGTTGAACTCCAACATTGGTCTGGGTGAGAGATACATACTGGGGAAGGAAGAACCCCTAAAGTATAGAAATTTGTTATTGCCTGAGATATGGAAGACCTGAGAAAAGTAAGTTTATGCTTATCATGAATTCAAATATTTCGTGCCTTGGTAGATCTCAGACTCCTGAAGTTTTGATTTAGCATTTCTCATTAACAAGTCTTTTAAATATATGTACCGTGTAAATTTTCTGGCAGACTCGATTGTTTTATATTTTATTTAATTTTTGCAATATAAATATTTTCATCATGTGGACATCATATGGACAAAAAGACAAAAAGATAATGAATGAATATTTGAAATAAGCATAAACAGTAGCTTACTTAGTAATGTCACTGATCGGTATACTTCTATAATATATAATGATCTATATACTTCTTTAACATAAATATATTATTGTAGCATAAAATATTTGTTTTCAATACATTGCCATTGCAGGCAAGAATTTTACCAATTGGATTTCTAGTGAGTATTTGTGTTGTATTACAGCAAAATATGAGAATGGCTATTTTGTTAAAGATTAATATTTATTTCTTACAAAATATCCTGAAGTCTTACAACATTTTCTAAAATCTTTATATTTAATTTGAAAAAGGTTAAAATTAATTTAACAAAATTTAAAAGTGAAACAACTTAGGGACTATACTGCAACCTTATATCAGTAAAATTGGATGAATCTCATCTGTGAAATCATTTCTCTATTTTTTACTGTTTACATTTGGAAACTTAAGTTCTATGCTATAGTGTTGTGTATGCAAGACAATACTGACTATGGGAAAATTTCTAGAACATTGTATAAAATGTGAAGATACAATAACAATATGACTTTATTAAATGGAGTATCTGCATTTCATATACACCATGAAATGTGAAAACAAGGACCCAGTATCATAATTTTGATACACAATGACATTTTGCTTCAATTATTCCGTTTAATTGTTTGTTCTTGACTATATTATATTTGAGTGAGCCCTACAGCACTGACTAATGTTGGAGAGATTTTTGATCCGATCTAAATTATTGAGTTCAAATATTTCAGTATACATAAGATTACTCCATACTGTAACAAAGAAGTCCCTGAAATACTTATTGAGAACTTTGGACTATTAATGTATATTTAGGTTTTGTGTTACTATCTAGCACACCTCTGCTACAAAATGATGGAAGAAATTGTCCTGTGAATTAATATAAACAAGAAAAGTTAGATCCTTGAAAAAATTTATAAAACATGAATATTATTTGACAATAGATAGGAAAAATATCAATAATCTTAAGACAGAATGAAGATTTGGGAAAACAATGATTATAGAGAAAAGCAGATCAAAAATTTTAAGACGTAAAAAAGACTAAGTTAGAAATACAATGTCAGTAAGGCATTTGGTGGATTTTATTTATTTATTTTTCACTTATTTGTTCAATAAATATGAACTGTTTACTATTTGTCAGATTTCAGATTAAACAATTGTGTGGTAGGGTTGTTTTTAATATATTCACACCTAGATTGCCAAAACGATTATTTCAGATGATAGCCCACTGAAGCTGGACTTAACAACAATCTCATAATTGAGAATGGTTGAGAAATACGAGGGAGTGCAGTGCTCTCGTGTGTGTGTGTGTGTGTGTGTGTGTGTGTGTGTGTGTGTGAGAGAGAGATAACCTGTATAGGTTATATATGTGTGTGTTTAAAAATATATATGCAATATTCTGTATCTGTACTGTTAGTGTCATATACATGTGATATATCCGTATATGTATCTATCTATATTAGTGTTACTGGAAGGACCAATATATATGCAAAGTCCATAGAGTAATTAGAAGAGTTAGGGAGCTGACGGTGCACTTAGTACATAATTGATAATTAATGCAGTCAGGCCAGGGGAAGGCTAAATGAGTAGAGATGTTGCAGTAGTGCCAAGTGAGCAATATCTTAGGTCTGTATGACAGATACAAAATTAGTTGCCCCAGTAGTGTTTAATCATATTAGTTTTGTGTTTATAACAAACTTTCAATAAAGTTGGGTTTTACAGTCAGTCTGTTAATAACTGAAGAGTTTCTACCAAGTTCTTCAACTTTGGGTGCACATGAGAATTGTTTTTCTTTAAGATTAACATGTAATTTTATGTTTTTAAAAAACCTACAAACTTACTTTTTGAAATAAATATTTAGGGTATATAATATGAAATTATTGCCCACTCTTCTGTTTCAGCCACAATTGGTGAACTGCAATTTAATTCTGAAACTAACTACCTGAAATTAGTGCAGACTCCACAGGTTAAGGGCACAGTGCTCCATAAGACTGTTTCAGTGCAGACAGCAGCTGCAAATAAAGGACCAAGGCCACGCAAACTTCTGAATAATACAAATTCAGGGGTCCCCATGAGCCTCTCAGATTCAATAATTTGCTAGAATGACTCATATAATTCAAGAAAGTTATTACTCATGTATAATGTAAGATACGATTTAGGAAGACCTTAATGAAGAGACACATAGGGTAAAGTCTCCGAGGGTCCGAATACAGAGCTTTGGTGCCCTCTCCTAGTGGAATCAATATACTCTATTTTCCTGGCATATCGATTTGTTAAACAGCCCAGAAGCTCCTCTAAGCTAGAAGTCCACAATCTTTACTAGGGTTTTATTGCACAGACATGGTTGATTCAACTGTTGGCCACAAGACTGAACTCAGTCTTCAGCTTGCTTTCTTCTCTGGAGGTTGGGCTGGTTCAAAGTTCCAGTTTTCTAATCATATGGTTGGTCTTTCTTGCATGACCAGCCCCCATCCTGAATCTAGGGGCCCACCATGGGTCAGTTCATTTGAACAAAATATCAGATGTGATCCAAGAAGCTCACGAATAACACAGGCACTCCTGTTATTTGGGAAATTCAAGGATTTGGAGTATTCCTCCCAGGAACCAGGGACAATGGCCAAATTATTTATTACACAAAAGCCACCATTTGTGTCATGTTGGAATTCAAGGTCATGTCTATGAGGATAAGAAGTAGGTTGTTGGGTATAGTTTAGATAATTTTGGAATAATTTATTTCACCAGATGTAATAGAATGTAAAATAGTTAAAAATATTTCATTTCATATTTGTTTCTTACTCACTCTCTGCATTGTAGCTTTCAGAAATGCTGAGAATTTTTGACAGAAGGGATTCTATACCAGGATCTTACTGTGTGTGTCACTGAACCATTTGATAATATATTTAGAGATACTTATTACTTTGTTGATATTCCCATATTTAATTCACCTCGGAGTACTTAAAGAAAACTTTATTTTGCCACATCCAGTTACAGAAACAAATTCAGGGAAGGATTTACTTCACACAGATATTTATCTGTAACACACTTGAAGTGTAATTATATTTTCACAAAATAAATTCTAAGATATGATTTCAAAACCACTTTATAGAATGAATGGCAACTCTACCGGCAAGTTAAGAAAAATATTTTTCCTATTAAATACAAAAATAAAATGGGTCATGAGTTTGAAAGATATACATAAAACATAAAGATGAATGTCTGCTGATTCACCAGGTTGTAAATTTTCATGAGCAGTTGTGCTTAAAACTTTGTTTAAATACCAGTTTAGCAAATTACTAGCATAAAATATCACAATTTACATATGACTGTGGGCTGCTAAGAGAATGGAATATATTTGAATCAGCAGAAATTCTGTATGAAAAAGAAAGGTCCTCTCAAGTTCATACAATTTGTCTCCACACATTTAGTGTGAAAGTCCAAAGTGTGCATTACTATATTCCAGTCTTATGTTTGACATATGTTCTTAAATGATTGCAGCCATGGAAAAGAAAAAGAAAGTTCTTAGTAGTGATTGGCATGTATCATGGTTCAGACAAAGACCTGGAAAAAAACCTGTCAGATTACCCAAAACCTTAGGAAGCAAGTAATCTTTATTTCTCAAAGTTGCCAACATCAGCACTGATCCGAAATGTATCCGTTATTGGTGAAGAAACCAGATTGATGTTTTATCTGTCAAAAAATACCATGAACAGTAGTTTAAGTTTGCCACTTAGAAGAAATTTGGCAGTTCCTGTGAGGAGATTAAACTGCCTTTATGAATAGATAAAAAAAAAAAAAAAAGGGAAGTCCCAATTGCTTACTCAGTGCTTGTGCTTAAAATAATGAAGAGTCCAATTAGCATATTCTTTCATCCCCTTTTCTAAATACTAATGTTGAAGCAAAAAGAGATGTTCATGTAATCCTGTATTTCTGTCCTTGGTGTACGGCATTGAATTAATGATGTCAGGAATATAGACTAAGGAAATACAGTCAGCAATTCCACTGAAGAAGCTTACAGTTCACTAAAAATAAAGGTGAATGCATTGCATTCAGTGTTGACAGCCAAAATAGAGGTCAGTGAGTACCTGTAGGAAAGAAGAGGTTGAAGTACTTCAAAGGCAGTTTACTGAAAGAAGGGAGGCTCTAGAGGGATGTAGGAAGGTAGAAGAGAGATGAAAAGCTCCGGTATTATCCAGAGTACAGCTAGTCTGTTTGGTCTTCTTCTCTGCTATGCTAAATATGTTATAATTAATCAGCACTCTTCCCTCTTGAAAACATTTTTGTTTGCTTTATTTATTTATTTATTTTTTGCTGAGGTTATTATTGTTAGATTCAAAACATTGAATTGCCACAGTGTTTTTCTTTGCTATACCTGCGTTGCTTGATATAACATACATGAATTAAGCATTAATGAATTTAGGTCTTTTAAGAGTCGTTTTCTGTACAGTTACCAACATGACACGATAATAATAGTTTCTTGTTTGTTTGTACTTTTGTTTCTGTTTGTTTGCTGAGTGTCAGGAACTGTTCTCAGAATTTACATGTGTTATCTATGTAATCATTATGAAAACTTTAAAGAGAAATCACTATCATCACTGCTATTTTTCAGATAAACAAATTGAAGTGAGAAAAATTTAAGTAAAAACAAAAGTTTCGTATTTAGTAAGGTGGGACTGAAATACAATCCTATTTTTCTGCTCCCAGAGTCTTGTGTTCTAGCTAATAATTAGTACAGTGGGACCAGTGTGGGTTCTGATGGCCCCAGTTTTCTCCTGGCCCAGTCTGTCTGGATTAGACCAACGCGATGGGTGAAAACTAACAATGATTCCTGGAATCGCTGCTAGTGTACTTGGAAGTCTCAACCAATACCCCAGGACCCAGAGAAAAATCTATTTATATTTAGCAAGACTGGACAGCCGCCACCAGGTGGCACTAAATTCAATTAAAACTACATGGCTGCAGTAGCATCCCTGATCATCCTTGGCTGGGCAAATTCAGCCTTATTTTTGTAGTACTGTAACTTACAGAATTGAAATATTTGCACTCCGGTAGTCTTGCTTTGATGGAATTTTCTGTATTTTTATTTGAAGTTAAAAAAATATTGAAAATAGATTATTACAATTTCATGGATGATTACAAATACTTTTTTGGAAAAACTATAGAAGTTTGACCTTTTGAAACAGAATGTTAGATTTGCAAAGAAGTTGGAAAGTCATTAATTTTAAACATAAGGAATGACTGAATTACATTTGCAAGATATTTGCAAAGAAGAATTGATATTGCCTGACCTTTCTAGTGAGTAATATAACCCTTAGAGACTAACTGGGCTACCTTTGGTCAGATGACAGAAGTTAGCAGTTATCAAATTGAGTCAAAATCTGTGTTTTCAACTATTTTGTTTCTCTACAAAGTTCTGATTTTAGAAACATCATAAGACCAAATGAGGCAATTACAAACTAACTTTTCTTCAGATATTTTTTAAAAACCATTATGATTTTTAGTTATGTTTAAGTTAATTTATTGCAACTTCCGTGCTTCTTATTTATTTTTTAATTGATTTACTTATTGAGGAAATGTTAATTGAGTGACTATTCTATGCCTGTGTTAAGGGTCAACTAGTGAATCAAACAGATAAAAACTTTACCAATGTAGAGTTTACTGCCACATGAAGAAAAGACAGTTCACAGATAAATAGAGTGACTGACAATTGTGTTAGTTTTATACATGCAGCATGTAAAGACTTAAGATAACTATAACTACAAAAATGACTGAATTTGTATCATATACCAGGCACTATCTTAAATGCACTGCTGTATTTAATTCTCATAACAGCCTTGTTAGAGTTTTGTTTTACTCCAAAGCAATCCTTGGTTTTGGTAATTCACTAGAAAATCTCAGAGGACTCAGAAAGTCTGTGGTGTTTATGGATACTGTTCATTCAGGGAAAAGATCCAGATCGAAAGGGCAAAGGGAAATGGCAGACGAGGCAAATAGAAGCCAGGCATACATTTCTCGGTGTCCCCTACCAGTATAATGACACCGGCCACACTTAATTTTCCCCTAAATGATGAGTGACAGCACATGCAAAGTGCTGTCCACTAGAGTAGTTCATTTCAGCTTTGGTGTCCAGAAGTTTTATTGGAGTCTCTTACATAAGCATTCAGCACCCTCTAGACTGATTCAGCTACTCACTCCAGCCTCCTTCCAGAGCAAAAACAGATGCTCACATTAAATCACATGGTTTATCCAACTGGTACTCTGACCAAAGGCCTCAGGCATACAAGTACTGGTGGTCAACATAAATATATCAGTGTGGCCCAAGGCCTCAGGCATACATAACCACTCTTACCAGGGAGAATATTCTAAGGAGTACGTTGTCTCCAAAAAGCCAGCCAATTCTTTCTTTGGAATTTGGAGAGTTGGGGTAACTGAGACCTGCTGACTTTTTACTTATTCCACCCATCTGGCACTTGGCATACACTCTCTTACAGTAAAACTATCATATTTTCCTGAGCATTTATATTTATTATGACATTTATATTTTAATCACATTTATATTTCAAAACAGAACAAATCAGTAAAAATTACAGATGTATTTGCCACGCCTTCCCTAATGAATTGACCCTTGTACATATACAGGATATTATTATAGACATAAGTCATTACAATTCATTATTTCTGGGTTATAAGTCAGTTGGGGTCAAAGCAATCTTTCTGCCTTGGTCACAGGCTTGTGCTAAGATTGATATAATTAAGTTTGACTATGCTATGAGACCTCCCCATAACCTTTCCTGTCTAATGTTGGGGCCATTCTCTAAGGGAATTTGGACCCACCCTGTGATGCCTATTGCTTTTTCCCTGAGGAACCCATTGTATTTTTCAGGTCTGCTTAATAGCTTTCCAGGTACCAAAATAAGGCAAGATATATTTATACAAAGAACACTTTGACGTTTAGGGCATACAGCTTCCTGTTTAGTACGTTGTAACCTGGAGCTCCTTTAAGCATTTGGTCATCAAGACTTATATAGTGATAAGTTTCCCAGAAGTTGTATACCATCATATTCTCTGATGGGTCAGTGGGGAGTAGTTTCTTGAAATATCTTTTCAAATGATAGCATTTGCAATAGATGTAACCAGAAGAATAAGAGTCAGGAGACTCTTGCTAGCATTGCTGCAATTCCACTCAGTCATTAAAAATTACTTACTTTAATATTACACATTGCTAGAATTCCACCCTGTCATTAAAAATTATTGCAGATCATCACCACATTGTATGACCATATTGTTACCCAGAATGATGCCTCTTAAGTATGCCAGGTTTTTATTTGAAGTTGCTCGGTTCAAATAAAAGCACTGTCTTCCTGCTGCATGGATTCCCAAGCAGTAATTTATCCTTCAACATATTGCATCTCTCTCAAAAAGTTTGTTTGGTGGAATAGAATCTTTCTGGTCAGTCACAAAATTCAGACTTAAACGCCATTTCATCAACTTGTATTGATAACCTGTATACAAATATTTAAATCTTTTACCATAACCTGCTAACTACCCTTCTCTAAGTATTGCTTTATCTCCAAATGATGCTATTTTGTTGTTTCATGTGCTTTCTCTTTCTTTTATGTGATTAAGCTTTATATTAATGGCTTTCTAGATATTTTTTATTGTGTTTGGGGGTAAGCTGGGAATTACTACTGGATGAGTGGGTGGGAATTAAAGTGAACGTTCTTGTATAATTTGCAGAGAGGACTGCCAAATTTCTCTCTCTCTCACCCTCCCCTTGAAATCTATTGTGCTTTATAACCAGATCGTTAAAAATTTTAGCCAAGATTAGATGTAGATTTTGAAGGAAAAAAAGGATAATCCAATATGTATGATTACTTCTATATAATGATTTAATCTTTGGTTTTAGTTTGAATAGCATAAAATATATATTTATAATGTATTTTTCTTAAAATTGTATAAGCTTGGACTTTAGGAAACAGAAAAAGAGCACATTAACCTAAAGTAAGCATAATAAAACAAATACGTCATTGAAATTGAAAACAGGAAATCAAAAGAGGAAAATCAATGTTTAATAAGATTAGATAAGATTAATAAGATTGACAAACTTTGTTCCGTTCAGAGTTCCTCAGAAAAATAGAAAAAAGAAACAGATGATTGATACCAGGAAAGAAAGTGGGGGCATCACTACAGATCTTATGGACATTAAAATAATAAATGAATATTATAAAAATTATCTGCTTACAAATTTTATAACCTACACAAAATATACCAATTCCTTGAATGACACAATCTTCCAGAAATCACAAAGGAAGAAATAGATTATCTGAATAGGCCCTTATTAAATAAATTGGATCCATAATTAATACAAAATAGAGAGTGCCAATCCCATATAAATTCATGGGTGAATTATACCAAACATTTAAGGAAGCAGTTACACTAATTCTGTATAATCTCTTTCAAAGGATAGAAGCAGAGGGAATACATCCTAATTATATATGGTCAGCATTACGCAAATACTAAACTACATAAAGATAATATAAGAAAAAACTACCGTCCAATATAGCTCATAAACATAGATGCAAAAATCCTCAACAAAATATTAGCAAATAGAATCCAACAATATATAAAAAATAATTTTACCTCACAACCAAGTGGGACTTATTCTGGAAGTGTAAGGCTGGTTCAACATTTGAAAATCAATGAACACATTTCCTCCTATCAGCAGGCTAAAGAAGGAAAAACACAGGATCCTAGATACAGAAAAAAAAATCTAATAAAATCCAACACCCATTCATGATAATAATTCTCAGCAAACAAACAATAGAGGGTAATTTCATCAACTGAAGCTGTACCAAAACCTACAGCTAACACCATACTTGGTGTTAAATTAAAGGCTTCCCCATTAAGATTCAGGAATAAGCTAAGGATACCTCTTCTCATTAGTGCTTTTCATCATTGTACTGGAAGTCCTTGCTATGCAATACAAAAAATAGAAGAAAGGAAAAGACATACAGACTGGGAAGGAATAAATAAAGCTGTCTTTCTTCACAGATGACAGGGGTGTTTATGTAAAAAAATCCAAATAAAAATTTTAACAATCTGATTATAAAGCACAATAGATTTCAAGGGGAGGGTGAGAGAGAGAGAAAATTGGCAGTGCTCTCTGGAAACTATACAAGAACGTTCACTTTAATTCCCACTCACTCATCCAGTAGTAATTCGCAGCTTACCCCCAAAATACAATAAAAAAATCTAGAAAGCCATTTATATAAAGGTTAATCACATAAAAGTAGCAACGTTGAAGAGTATAAGGTTAATGTATATCGATTACTTTCTTATCTATTAGCAATAACCAAATAAAATTTGAAACTAAAACACATTACTATGTTAATACCTTCTAAAATGAAATACTAGAGTATAAATCTAAAAAAGGCTAAGAGCTATATGAAGACAATTACAAAAATATGATGAACAATATCAAAGGAGAACTAAATAAATTCAGATACATTATTAACTTATGCATAGGAAATCTGAATATTGTCAGGATGCCAGTTTTTTTCCAACTCGATTTATAGATTCAACATAATCTCAATAAAACCTTATTCTGTAGATACTAAGAAATGGATATCTGAAGTTCATGTGGAGAGGTAAAAGACCCAGAATGACCAACTCAATATTGAAGCAGAAGAACAAAGTTGGAAGACTCCATTATTAGACTTCAAGATTTACTATATATCTACAGTACAGACAGTGTTGTTTTGAGGAAAGGATACAAAAATAGATCAATGAAACTGAGTAGAGGTCCCAGAAATAGACCCACATCATTATAGTCAGCTGATCTTTGATAAAGGAGCAAAGGTAATATACTGGAACAAATATAGTTTTTACAACAAATGATATTGGAACAACTAGATATCCATTTGCAAAAACTGAATCTAGACAACAACCTTAAATCCTTCACAAAAATTAATTCAAAATGATCGATCATAGCCCTACATGTAAAATGTAAATCTATAAAACTCATAGAAGATAACAGAAAAAGATCTACCTGACCTTGTGCATCGTAATGATATTTTAGGTACACCAAAGGCACACTCTGTGAAAGAAATATTTGATAATCTGGACTTCATTACAACTGAAAACTATTGCTCTTGATAGACCCTGTCAGGAGAATGAGAAGTGAAGCCACAGACTGAGAAAAATATTTGCACAAGATACATCTGATAGAAAATTGTTATCCAAAATATACAAGTAACTCTTAAAATTCAACAAGAAGATGAACAACTTGATTAAAAATGGTCAAAACCCTGAGCAGACACCTCACCAAAGAAAATATAGAGACAACCAGGCATGGTGGCTCATGCCGGTAATCCCAGCACTTTGGGAGGCTGAGACTGGAGGATGACTTGAGCCCAGAAGTTTGAAACTAGCCTGGGCAACATGGTGAAACTCACTCTCTGCAAATAAAAAACAAAATATAAAAAGTAGCCAGATGTGGTGGCGCACACCTTTAGTCCCAGCTACTCTGGAGTCTGAGGTGGGAGGATCGCTTGACCCCGGGGAAGTTGAGGCTTCAGTGAGCCAAGATCGTGCCACTGCACTGAAGCCTGGGTGAGAGTGAGACTCTGTCTCAAAAAAATAAAATAAAATATACAGACAGCAAATAAGCATATGTAAAGATGTTGAACATTATATGTCATTAGAGAATTATAAATTAAAACAATGAGATACCACAGCACCCTTATTATAATGGCCAAAATCCAAAACACTTGACAACAAAAAATGCTCGGGAGGATGTGGAACAAGACGAACATTCATTCATTGGTGGGGTGAATGGAAAATAGTACAGCCACTTTGGAAAACTGCTTGGCACTGTCTTACAAAACTAAACATATTCTTAATATATGATCCAGCAGTTTCACTCCTTGGTATTATCCATATAAATTAAGAACTTATGACTGCACAAAAACCTACATACAAACATTTATAGAGACTTTTTTTAGGATGTCCTGTAGATGAATGAGTAAATTGTAATACATCCAGATAATGGAATATTATTCAGCACCAAAAAGAAATGAGCTGTCAAATAATGAAAAGTCATGGGGGAAGCTTAAGTGCATATTACCAAGTAGAAAAGCCAACGTGAAAACACTACCTACCGTACGATTCCAAGTATATGAGACTCTGGAAACGACGAAACCCTGGAAACAGCAAAATGGTCGGTGATTTCCGGGGTTTGCAAGGGAAAGGATGAATAAGGGGAACACAGAGGCTATTTAGGGCAGTGGAATTACTCTGTTTGATAACTTAAGTGATGAATACACATGTCACTACATGTTTACCAAAATGCATGGAATATATATTATGAGTGAACCTTAATGTAAGCCATAGAATATGCATGATGTTGATGTATCAATGTAGGTTCATCAGTTGTAACAAATGCAGCACTGTGGCATAGTGTTCCTAGAGGAGGAAGGCTGTGCTTGTGTAGGGACAGGGCTATGTGGGAACTCTCTGTACTTTCTTGTCAAGTTTGCTGTGAACTTAAAACAGCTCTGAAAAATAACATTTATTGATTGCTAAAAAGAAATCTTATGAGTTGTGAACTTCTGCCTTTCATTTGAAGGGTTTTGGAAACACTTTTCAGCTTTAAATTTTGATATTGTAATAGATTACACAGTCAATTAGACAGGGGTGTGGTAATACATTTATAATGTGATACTTTCAGCCACTGTTGTGATTAATTGCCATGCATTAAACATTGGCTGAGAAATGACACTTGAAAATGATGATGGGATTATTACTATTTAAACAGGTTCTAAACTAGGGGATGACAAGGACTTGTAGCATGTTTTCTTAAGGAAATATTCCAGATTACAAATGCCTGTATGGCAATGTTCAGTAAAAGATGACGCATATAAAATTTAGGGGAAAAAAAGTAGTTAGAACTAAACTGTAATGAACACTCATGGTTGCTAGACACTGGTAGTAAGAGAATTTGCATGAATAATTTTATTTAATCCTTCCTTTATCCCTTGTTGGTAGGGTATATTTTATCTTATTCTGATATTGAGAAAACTGTGGGGTACTCAGAGGTAAATAAATTGCGCTAAGTCACACAGAAAATGTTGAAGTCAGGTGTCATATGGGCACTCACCTCTGAAGTGTACCTTGTAGCAATTTTCTCATACTGGTTCCCACTTTCCTGTGTTGTTTTTCTTACCCACCCTGACTGCCACAGACTGGAATAGCGAGGGCACTGAGGTTTGAAGAAAGTATTTGATGCAACCATTTTTTGAGGTCAGTAGGCATCTGACAAGATTGATGGGCAAAGAGAAACAAAACAATAAGGAATATTTTGAAAATTTTTTATATAGCTAAAAGGTAGTAGAGTACAGTTGATTGAATTAAAACACAGGATAAATTATTGTACTCGAGAATACTAATGGGGGTAGAATCAAAGGTCAATATTCAATCAGCAGAATCATTTTTTTTCCCTTGGTAGGTTAAATGGAAGGAATTATTCTAATTAGTATAGTGCTGTAGCTTGTACATTATTTATATTTCCGAATTGCAAGACTTCAGTCCCTTATGTTTTAAAAAGCCTAATCACTGTAAGCAAAATAAATAAATTTTATGTCTTTTATTCTCAAATAACCTTAATAAATCAGCATAATACACATGGGCTGTGGCTTTTCCACATTTTGAGGTTTTTTCCTCACCAAATATAGATCATATTTTTTCCTTTTTTTTCTGTGTAGTGCCCTATTTAATGGGCATTTGTTTCTAATTGTTTTCTGACAGAACAGTGACAAAATCATCAGTTTGGTAAATTAAGAGGAAAAAGTAACAGATTTTCACATACTGGAATCTCAGGCCAAAAATTTTTAAAAAGTTTTTAGATGCACTAACACCACCTTTATTTAAAAATATTACAATATTTGTAACATTTTACAAACCTTTAAACCATAAAATGAACTTCCTTAGACATGTGTTTCATTTTGACCTAACATGTTTGAATCATGAGGAGATTTTTTTAAATGTCTTTTTTTCTAAACTTTTTATTCTAGTCATGTGCCATCTGTAAGTCTGAAAAGTTCTTCTGTGAAATGACACTTTAAAATAACTCTTTCTTAGCATATACTTTACATGTGCATTGCATATTGTACAGTTTTAGTCACATATAACTATATAATCACTTGATTGCCATTTATAAAGTTTGGCATAATTATATGTGAGAAGCAAGTGCATTGGTTTAAAAGTATTTCAGCATTTAACTGGATAAAGTGTTTTCTTTCACTAAATGACGCTATCAATTTTATCTAGGGCTGCAGGCGATTCATTAATACTTTAGTAGTTGAATATATGACATTTAAAATATTTATCTAACTGAAAATTGGACACTTATAAACTGCATCAAACATGCTGTTGGCTGAGATTTTTCTTAAAATTTACGAACATTTGAAGTCTCTTCACAGATACTTCTCAACTGAAGATATTTTTCAAATGCATATTTTATAAAGAAGAACTACTAAAGAAATAAATTAAAAAATAAAACATTTTTGTTTATTTCACTTTTCCTGTTTGATCCTTTAAAAATTTACCCTGTATATTATTTATGAGACTCAATAAGGGTGGACTTGACTAATGGTTATAGTGTGAAATGTGTCTTCACTTCTTGCAAGGGAATTTGAGAGGGCAGAGTACTGTAAATAATTAATGTAACATTATGCCTGAAGCATAGAGGGTATTCAAATGTTGTGGAAATGAATTAGAAAAATTATTCCTTTTTTTGTATATTTAGTAACATACAAGAAAATTTATCTACTGATGGTAGAAAGATATCCCAGGGAACTATTTGTAGTTAGTTGCTAATTCCTTGGTATTCATTGGAAAGAAAGTAGACAATGTTCAATGGAATTAAATGTGGCAAATAATGTTATGAAGAGTTATATATATATGGTATTATACTTCAGAGTAGTTGCATTTCGGAGTAATACAGACTTGCTTAGAGACATATTAGTAGACTTTTATGCCATTTCCTTTATAAGGTTGTCAATAACAATAAACCTTGTATTTAGTTAGAAGTGCACCACGGCAGTGAAGTCTGAAATAATGTATTTTCTGCATCTTAATTTAGTGAACATTGAAAGACAGAGTACTGAATGACCATGAGAGTATTCTTTTGAAACGTGCTAAATTGGGTTTATTTAGTCGTTTCTGTAGATTTCCTTAGGGCAAGGCAAGAACATATCCCTAAAAGAAATGCCATAAAACCTCTTTTGAGAGAAGCATAGACAGTTGGATGTAAATACACTCATATCCTGGTATATTAAATACTGAATCACCCTACATCTTTGGAATAATGATTAGCATGCTTAGATAAATAAACATCCCACATATGCTTCAAACTATCTGCCTTATGTGTCATTTTTTATAAATGAGACTTCTGATGAAACTTGAGGCTACAGCATAAAGATTCTGTGTGGCATGATTAGCATACCCCCAGATTTGAAGGGTTATAAGACCTAGGATTGGCATACAGGTGTGAAAATTAGAGGCTTAAACGAAACTTTTTTTTTTTTTTTTTTTTTTTTTGGAGGCTTCACTCTTGTCACCCAGGCTGGAGTGCAGTAGCGCAATCTCAGCTCACTGCAACCTCCGCCTCCCAGGTTTAAGCGATTCTCCTGCCTCAGCCTCCCGAGTAGCTGGGATTACGAGCGTGTGCCACCACGCCCAGCTAATTTTTGTATTTTAGTAGAGACGAGGTTTCGCCATGTTGGCCAAACTGGTCTCGAACTACTGACCTCAGATCGTCATCAGCCTACCTCGGCCTCCCAAAGTGCTGGGGTCACAGGCGTAAGTCGCCGCGCCTGGCCCATAAAACCTTTCTTTAAAGAATCAGCCATCCATTCCTTTAGTGAAAAGTCAAATTATATAGATCCTTGCAAGTTATAGTAATAAAGTTTTTTTTTAAATTTAAATTAAAGAGAAATAGGATGGCTTAAAACAGAAAAATAACATAATTTGCTATGTCTTTTTAGATGAGCCTGGTTAACAGAATAGATGGTAGAAGAGCAAGAACACAAACTGGGAAACAAGTCAAGATGTAAATGCAGTAATCCGGGATCAAGGGGTGGGGAAGGCTGGTGATGGTAGACTTGAAAAACCAGGGTGGTGGCTGGGTGCGGTGGCTCAGGCCTGTAATCCCAGCACTTTGGGAAGCTGAGGCAGGCAGATCACATGGACAAAAGATCAAGACCATACTGGCCAACATGGTGAAGCCCCGTTTCTACTAAAAATACAGAAATTAGCCAGGCGTGGTGGCGGGCGCCTGTAGTCCCAGCTACTCGGGAGGCTGAGGCAGGAGAATGACGTGAACCCGGGAGGTGGAGGGTTGCAGCAAGCCAGGATCGCACCACTGCACTCTAGCCTGGGCGACAGAGCAAGACTCCATCTCAAAAAACAAACAAACAAAAACAGGGTGGTAACATTAAAGATAGCAAGACGTGGATTAATTTAAGGTTTGCTTTGGAATTAGTGAGCAGGGCATGTAGAAACTGTTAAAGATTTAGTTGTTAGGTCTGATAGAAAATGAGAATGAATCAGGCTGATTCTGTGTTTTAGCTGAGAGTAGCTAGTGCATTTATTCACAGAGGGAAGCCATGGAGAGAAGAGATTTGTGAAGTAGAATTCAGTGTTAGTGATCGGTAGTGACAAACTGGTTTGTGCTGTGGTAGGGTATCCACATTACTTCTGGATTGATTCCTAAAATGAGTAGCCCAACATTTCCATCTGATACCCAAAACAACCAATTTTATGTCTTTAACCTTTTGTTTCTTTCCTTGTCCCCAGAAGACTAATTCTCTGCAGAAAATTTGGTTTAAAACAGAAATGCCTGCATTAACTTTCTATTTAAGAAATGTCCAGTACTCGTTCTAAAAATGTGCATTAGATGTTCTGTGAGTTACCAGGAGTGCAGAAAACTAAAAGAAATAGAGAGAGAGAGAGAGAGAGAGAGAGAGAGAGAGAGAGAGAGA
>NW_012103476.1:2344023-2362893 GCF_000951045.1 Mandrillus leucophaeus
AAAGGAAAGAAAGAAAGAAAGAAAGAAAGAAAGAAAGAAAGAAAGAAAGAAAGAAAGAAAGAAAGAAAGAAAGAAAGAAAGAAAGAAAGAAGAGAAAGAAAGAAGGAAACTGTGACAAACTGGACTCTTTCAGTTAAGAAATAACACCTGTGAATTACTGGCAGCCCTAGGCTATTTGTATGACTGTGTTACCATCTCTGAATCACTTGACTGGAACTCTTAGATCAAATCAATCATACATTATCAGCCTGCATTGATAACACAATGCCATTTCCAATGTATTGGACCAAAAGTATCACCAGAGTAATTCAGAAAAAAACATAAATACTGAGAAATAGAGTGTCATTCCAACCATCTATATATAGTTGAAATATCCTCCTAATGGTGATGGATAATCATAACTGAATTTCATTATTAAACATCTATCTTTCATATATATTCTTAATTTGGTGTTCTAACAAATTCTTACCTAATATCAATCTAGTTTTAGCAAAATATTAACTCTAGAGTTTGCCTGAAAATGTGAATGGATTCTTGACACATTTATACAATGTAACAAAGAATATTGAAACATGAACAAAATAAGAGTCAAAATATTTTGAGGGGGAAATTGGTAACATTTTAAGACAATTTGAAAGTCAGAATGTTTTAAATGTTTTTTCTAAATTTTGCTTTCCATTGGGAATGTTTGAAGTTATTTCCTAAATACAAATATTATATATTTAATTTTCCATGTTGAATACAATCAGGAAATTAAACTAAACCAAAGTTTGGTTTAAATTGGCATTTTTCTGTACTGCAGAATTGCTGTACTAGTTACTTACGGCTCAGGATTATAGAACTGTTTGTTGATGGAATAGTTAAGAAACAAAAAGCAAAAAGAGAACAACGGAGGCTGGAAGTTGAAATCTCCTAATAGATTATAACCAAAAATTACACCTAAATGTAAATGTCTAGCCTGTATTCAACATCAGTGCCTGTTTACTTAGAACATTTATAGTTACTTTATTGGATCAACCATATTTAATTTATTCTTTAAAGGGAATTTCAGCCACATTTTAAAAAGAAAGAAAGAGATAGAATATATTGTAGGAGCAATTGTGAAAATTATCTCCCAGTGAACTTTTTTTATTCAAGAGATACTTAGATACAGCAGAAACTGAAATGAAAATCGTGTAGATCCTATGTTTACTAATTCATTGCTAGCAAATTATATCCTACAAATAAATGAGTGTTAAACCCTGTTTGTTATTTTCCTTTGTAATTACTATAACTACTTTCTAAATGTTATGTATTTGCTTAAAGATTTCACCCATCATATAGCTCTGACTCAAAATCTGTATTTATTCATTATCTTTAAAAGTGCATTTGCAGACTGTCTAGAAATGTACTATTACATGCTTCATTGGGTTTTTATGAACAGTTTTAGAAATATTTATTAATTAGCATTACCAAATGCACCTGAAGTGCTCACCATTTCACATGAACAACAACCAATTATAAGTGAATTATAGTGCTGGTTTTATTTCATAGTCATCTACCAAAAATGGCACATTTTACATATATATTTAAAGTCAGTAAAGTGAAAGGAATTCATGTATGACATTAATTTTTAATGAAATCCTTATTTTATAAAAAGTAATGCAATGTTAACATGTATTCCTTTCCCTTTCATTTTCTCACCTACTCTCTTTCTCTCTCTCCTCTCTCTCCCTCTCTCCCTCCTTTCCCTTCCCCTCTCTTCTCATCCCCTGTCCTCCCCACTTTCCTCCCTTTCTTCCTTCCTTTCTTCCTTCCAACAATGAACTGGACACTTTCCTCTCAATGAAATGAATTGATTTCATCTTCCTTGTCATACTGACCATAACTGCTTTTGCCATGGGACAATATAATGATAGGTAAGTTTATAAAATAAAAATAGAATATGTTGCTTGATAGTGTCTGTCACATATTTTATAAAAACAGTTTATATATTATTTGATTGAATAGGAATTAACGTGTGTTTTAATGTCATTGCGTTGAAATTATTATTATCTAATTAACTTAAACACAAGGGTATTAACAATTTAGTTACATAATAAAAACAATTTATTGCTGTTTTCTTCTTACAATGAAAAGCAATTCACATTTTTTTAAAATGAAAGCAACTAACCTGGATGAATTAATTTATCTATATTTTTATTTCTAATAGAACAATGATAAGGCTGAATTTTGTTGATATTCTTGATTTTTCTTTTGCTAAAGTAAGAGAGAGCTAGAATTTGAGACAGAGAGAGCAATGGCTAGTTCAGCTAGTGGTAAATACAGTCACTACTGCCTTCTTTTAATTTCAACCCAAACATTCAGATTTTTAAGTTAATTTCTGATTGCTTCATATTTTTCTCCACAATTGTTAATTTTTAGATAAATGGTTCATTCAACAAAGCAAAACCTTACTTTTCTGATTTTTTTCCAGAGAAGCAGACATTTTCTATGAAAGGAATTTAATACAAGAAAATACTATACATTATGTTTATGCTATGAGCCAGACACTGAGGTGGAACGAGATGAATTAGACACATTTCCTAACCTCATAGTCCAAGATCTCCATATCTGTATTTTTAATGTATGTTAGAATTAATAATCTACCTCTACCTATATTAAATTTTATAAGCTTTTATTCTAGTCTATATTATTTTACAGAGGTAGAAATCACTTAACAGTATCATAATTACATTTTTTAAATAATATATTTTTAATATGTATATATTTTCTAAAAAATGATTAACTACTGTCACTACCTATGAAATGGTTCTATTATGCTTGGACTTCAGGCTTGAAGAGACTATACATTTTGGCAGTTCATCAGTATCAGATATTTGCATAGTACAAAGTGAAATTTTCTCACAAAGGTAGTGTCTACCTTACAAGTCCTTGAATTACTGAGGGTAGATTCAGAGATGAAAGCTCATAATATTCAAATGTTGTTCAGGCCAGAGGGGCTAACACATAAATTCTAATAATTATCAGAGCTTTCAGAGCTGCCTGTGAACTTTTATGCAAGAGTTTCATGAAATTAAGGTTTGACATGAATTCTAATGAATTTAAGATTAGGAGACTTTATATCTTAATGAATTTAAGATTTAAGATTCATTCTAATGAATGAATGAATAAGATTATGAACCTTTATATCTTAAAGTAATAATTACCAGCTTTATCTTGATTTCTTTTTCAACAGCTACTTGGAAATGTCCACTGACTATATTTGCTGATTGTATTATTAATTAATATTTTCTGATAGTCTACTTGGTATATTTCTTATACTGTATATTTGAAAGCAGTACAAAATCGAGTATACCTGAAACAAATTGAATTTTTTGCCTAGATTTCTTTTTTTCCTCCCCTCATATACTCCTTTGCCTTAAGAAATTGTTCTCTTGGCATGAAATCACTAATCAGAAATTCCAGTCAATTCTAAAGTGACATTCTCCCCACATGCTATTGGTGTTAACTATAATTAATCCCAACAGCTGTTGTCTTCTTTTATGTGTGACATTTGTCAAGAAGCCATCCTCGTGGTTTCAGCTAATTATTTTGTATCTGGACTGTTTTATTCAAACTAGAAAATATATTTACTTCCTCATAGAAGTAAACATCTCTGGTTACTATATGTGTCAATTTCATGGGTAATAGACAGTTGTTTTCAGGTCAGTTTTTTTCCAGTGCAGACGTAGGACATCATGGATTGACTCCAGTGTAAACTGCAGTATCAGACATATCCCCAGGATGTAGCACAGTGGACCCACAGAGGGAGGACTCATCTGTTGTTGCAGTTTTCTGTTGATGTATAACAAAACAGAACTAAACTTCATAGCTTAACAGAAAAACAATTCATTATTTCTCATAATTCTGTTGGTTGATTGAAAATTCCCTTTCATTGTCAACTGAACACTGGACTGCCAGACAGTCCCAAATGGCCTCCCTGAAATGCCTGACTGTTGGTGCCACTGCCATCTGGGAGATCAGCTGGAGCTTTTGAGCAGGACTTCATTTGTCCTTCATATTGGCTTCTCCTCATCACTACTTGGCCTTCCTCACAGACTAATGGCTACCATCCAACAAAGGATAGTTCCAATGGGTGATGAAAAGCTGCCTAACTCTTAAGACCCAGACCTCAAAGTTATACAGTGTTACATTTTCCCAATAAAACAATTAAATAAAAAATTATACTTTTATGGATACATAATAGTTGTACATTTTATGAGATACATGTGATAAATTCTATTTAGATATTCTACCCATTTTTAATCAGATCTGTTTGCTATTGCGTTGTTTGAGTTCCTTATATATTTTGGTTATGAAGCCTTTGTCAGGTGAAGAGTTCGCAAATATTTTCTCCCATTTTATAGATTGTTTCCTCACTTTGTTAACTGTCACTCTTACAACATTCAATTTGTTGAAAGAGTTTGTGAGATGAGATTACAGTCGTAAATCTACTTTACCTTCTTTTAACTACTAAATACTATAATTTCTTTATTCAACAAATATTAATTGCTATGTTGAAGATACAGATGTCTCCAGAGAAGCAGACATTTTCTATGAAAGGAATTTAATACAAGAAAATACTACACATCAAAGATTAGCTTTTTATCTATTCAAACATTCATTCACTAATTAGTTTTTGCCTTGTTTCACAAGAGGTTAACATATTTATTGTGGTTTTTGGTAAAGCACTCTAAGACAATACCATAAAATGAAGCAAGCCATCATCCTAGAAAGAAGGAAGAGTTATATAGAGAAATGAATACACTGTATTAATGTCTCAAGCCTCAAACCTGTACCAATGCTGTGCGAAATTCAGGAACAAAAAGTAATTGAGTATGAAGTTATCAACATGATATTTCTCAGAAATGTGTGGTATGTATGCATATGTGTTTTAAAGAATGTTATGATATTCTGTGATCATTGTAAGTATATGAGTGGGTCATTTTCTTTTCTCATGAGTACTTCACCTTCAGTGTTGTTGAAAACAAGCTATATTCTGAAACCTAACCTACTGATCAAACTATACATTTGTACATTAGAAAAGGGCTCGCTTTGATTACATTTTTTAAAAACTGTAAGCACAGTTTTGTATGCCTTTGCCTAGATATCTTTCCATTGTCTTGAGTTTCACTGAAATAAGGGAATATGCCAGTAGGAAGGAAAGGACTTTTGATTTGAGTTCTAATTTTTTATCATATTTAATGGAACACAGCTACTGTGTATATTTAATAGTTTCCTCTGTAAATAGGTAGTAGTTAAATGTGTCTCTTTACAGACTTACCATTTCGTAGTCCATAAATAATCTCAGCATTTTATACAACTGAAAACCTATTTAGTATGAGAATGGAATAAATAGTGTTAAGGCAGAATTATACAGTTTACAATAACTAATTTGTTCTCATGTTTACCCAGTTACCAAAAACTTCTTGCATGCTTGTTGTGTGCATTGTCAAAAATGAAAATAAAGTCTTATTTCTCTTAAAATATGAATTTTGTGAATGTGCGAATGGCCAATGGCCACACCTCCTTTGTAGGACAGCTGCTCATCAATTAGGCCCTTTCCTATCTTAGGGTTTTTACACTTTCTGATGCTTCTACTGAAAAGCCTTTCTGCAGACACTTTCAGAACTTGGCTTCTTCATTCCTTACTCAGTTCTTTTCTGTAATGTTTTCTTCTTTGTGACCGTTCCTTTAGTCCTTCAGTGTTTCTTATCCTCTTCCTACGTTTTTTTCCTGCACAGTATTTATCACCATCAGACAGATCTTGTATTCATTTATCAGTCTGCGGCCTGTCTCCCTGTTCCATTGGATGTAATCTGTGTTACCACAGGAAATAGTTTTTTGTTTAATACTGTTCACAGCCAGCCTTGGTGGCTTATGCCTATAATCCCAGCACTTTGGGAAGCTGAGGTGGGAGGATTGCTTGAGCCCAGGAGTTTGAGACCAGCCTGGGCAACATGGTGAGACCCCTAAAAAAATACAAATAAAATCTCTAAAAGAATACAAATAAAAATATTGTTCATTACTGCATCCCCAGCATCTGGAATAGCTACTAACACGTAGTAGTCACTTAGTAATATTTTTGAACCAATAAATTGATCATTATTTAGGAAATGATAATTCAACATTAAAACTAACAAAATATTTGATAAATATATTTTAACTGGTATTGATATAAACCTTCCCATGTTGATTCATGTAGAGTATTATTTAGTAACTTTATAATAATGTTAAATTGCCTAAGAGCAGTTGGAAATATATATTAGTTTCCACATTGACACACCTCACACAGTGTAAGAGGCAAACATCTCTACCATGAATTCTCCGAACAGTAGAAAAATGTTTTAATAAATGGTTAAGGTTGAGTGTGGTTACTATTTTCAGATTAAATCCAGAATATGTATTTTCTGATGAAATGAATTCCTCCAGTTTTACTCTGGCCCTAAGTTGCAGAGACAGTAGCTTCAACTTTGATATTCATCTCTATTATCCCAGCTATTAATGTGATTCATGGTACTGAACAACATCTATAAATTTTGTCATGTGTCTGTTTTATCATTTTCATTAGTGTTTTGCTCTAGTTGAATTGGCTTTGATAAAATTTATATTAGCTATCTTCACCAACCCAATTTTATTTTAGCTGTTCAATTTAGAATGTTACTTCACATGCAATTGCTATCATACCCCAGTGCACTGGAAAGGCAATATCTTTGTAAAATATACTTTGGTTATGATTTTAACAGAGATTAGCACTTGGCAACTTGACATGTCGGGCAACGTTGTTCCTACTAAGATATATGTAGGCCTCATCCAAATCATTTTAGTCACTTACTCAAAGTGTTCTATGGAACATTTGCTCTTCTGTGAGATAAAATAAATAGTCCAGGAAAAGTAAGATAATTTAATAATTTTTAAAACCAAATTTTGAACGTGTACTTTTATAATGTTTGTATTAAGTAATGCAATACAGATGGTAAATCATTCAACCAGCAGTAACTATGCATACATTCTGTGATATACTTGGTGCTAAAAATATGGTCTGGGAATAAGTAGCAGTTTTTGAGAAGCTACTAAATCTTAGGCACGGTGCTAAGGATGTTATATAAATTACTTTATGCAGTCTGTACTACAACCATATGAGACAGGCATTTATTTATTATTTCCATTTTACGGAAGAGGAAATTCAGGGACAGCAAGGTTAAAAAGTTTGCCTGGGTCACATAACTGATACATTATGAAGCCAGAATTAAAATGCTTGTGGTTTGACTTCAGAAGCAACTCTCTTAATCTCAGTGCTGTGATGGCCCCCACATAGCTGTAAATAACAGAGCCACTGCGGATAGTGTGTATGAGAGAGAGAAACAAACAAATCTATCTTTACTGTGAAGTGAATTTTATGGCAATGGTAAGTAAGAGATGCCATGAGGACGTATTAGTGGGGGCAGCTAAATCAGCTTTGGGAGGTAAAGACATGAGGAAATGGTAAGGGGAGAGGCCTTGTGTATCTTTTCACTGTCATATTCCCCAACCTGGCCGTGGCAGTACTTGGCAAGAGAATGTGCTGAACAGGTACTGCTGAACTGGTAAATTAATCAAGTGTGACATCTAAGCAAAATCTTAAAATTTCAATGTATGAAATCCCAAGAGGTCTCTGAGAAATTCATGATTATAATATAGATGAGTCTGAGACTACTTGTTCTACACCTTGTTATATTCTTACTGTATTGTATCTAAAACAACACCTCAATATTACTGACCAAGACGACTAAGTGTCACTGCAATTTGCTATAGTAAGGCTACATAGGAAAAATAACAAAAAAGTAAAATTAAAGGAAAACCAACCAATTTTATGATCCCACATTTTCATTTTAAAGATCTAGCAGTTGATACATGTAAAGAGATGGGATTGAATGCTGACCACTACATTTTAATCAGTTTATGATCCTAATAAGAATTTACCAGAATGTTTATTATCTTAGGCATTAAAATGATAAAGGAAAAAAACATTTGTTTTCTAATACTTATATAGTAATAAAAATATTACTTGGGAAATGTGTTTCGACTTTGAAGGGATTTTATTATTATTGTACAATTTTTGTTTGAATTATATACAATGCTTTGAAAAGAGGTAATTTAGCTTATTGAGGTCATACTTCTGATAAAATTAAGGTTAGGGAATTTGTGAAGGAAGGGATACAACCAGGGAATTCATTTCTATAACGACATGGGAAATGCTAATGACTTCACTTGCCAATGGAGTGCTTTAAAGTTGGGATTTATAAAAGAAAAAAAAAAAAACAAAGGAAAAAGTAATCTTTTATGATACCTTCAAAGAGTGTTGAACATTCTTTGTTTTCACTGTGGAGTACATTTTGGCACTTTAAAGACTGATAGCGTCATACAATGGTTGTCAAAATGGGCTGCTGCTTAGAATCACCTTGGAGATCCTTTAAAATCTGATGCCTGGGCTCCCCCTATAGATTCGGATTTAATTGGCACAGGATGCAGACCTGGGCATGAATACATATGGTTAAGCTCTCCAGGTGATTCCAATGCACAACCATTGTTAATAATAACTAATCCAGACCTCTATAGCACATTAAAATCAGGATGGTTATTGATTGGAAAGAGTTAATATTCGAATAACAGTGTCTCTATGTCACATCCCAGTTTCTTGCCAATTTTCCATTCTAGTAAATACCTAGAGTATTAATATTGAAAGAAATTGTTCCTTGTTCTCTTGTTCTAATGAAATGAATCAACATTGAAAACCCTAGGCTATTTCTAGGAAGAGAAAATGAATTGTATTATTTTGAAAATTGTTCACCAAATACTGTCATTTTAGCACTTCTACAGCCTATTTTTAAAAATAAGTTTCTGACTTGGAGTGGGAGGGATGGCTGTAAATACACCACACTTACAGATGCATTTGTCTGAGGTGATAGAGGAGTCAGCACTAATTTAGTCAGTGTGGACAAATGACACCATATTTTCAGTAGGATGAGAGTAATGTGCATATGCAAAATAATGATACATTTCCCAGACATTTGATAGTACCTCAAAGCAAGTTAAAATGACAATTTAATCTTCTGCAGTTATGAAATAAAATCTAACATTTAACACACTCTTACAAAAACTGATATTCACTGTTGGTGGGTTTTGTTTTTTTTAGATTTATGGCTGAAATTAATAAGAGTGCCTGTCTAAAAATCATGTTCATCCATATGTTGTAGATGTCATTTTTGTTCTATACTTTGTTACTTTTGAGAGTAGTTGGAGATTAGCAAAGACTCATGTTGAAGAGTCTTCAAACTTAAGGCATGTAGTTATGAGCCATTTTCTTCAGGTACTCAATTTCATGTTTAGCTAACTGTCTTGTAATGACCCATGTCTAGTATGACTTTTGAAATTGCAGTCTTCCTTCTAGAATTATTTCTACTTTACTTGTAAAAGATTACCTTTTCCCTTATATTTTCTAGTTTTTATGGAAAAATAATTATCAACATTTATTATTTGCTTTTCACTTTCAAAGTCAGCCAGACGATCACTTTGGGAAATGGTTTAGTCACATCTCCCAAAGCTTGTGTTGTAATATGACCCAACTGTTCTACTCTTCCATATACTTGCAACAAAAATATATTCATAGCAGCACTATTAAAAATAGCCCCAAATTGGAAACTGTGTGACTGCCAATCAGTATTAAAGTTTTAAGTGTGTTGTATTATGTTCACACATAAATATACTGTACAGTAATGAGAATTAACGTCTAAAGGAATATGCATAAAACTGGGTAATTTTCAATATATATTGAAGAAAAGGAATAAGAAGAATGTGTAATATACAGCTCCATTAATATACAATAAAAATACAGCCCAAACTAACATTTTAGAAGACAGGATAGTGATAGTCAGCCAGGTCAAAGTGAGGAAGCAGGTTGTAGTGGTAATAACATAAGAGATGCTTCTGGAGCACTGATATGGTTCTCTTTCTTGACGTAGATTCTAGTTATTTTCAGTTTGTGACAGTTCATAGAGAGATAACTTTATAATGCATGCATTTCTCTCCATACCTATTGTATTTTAAAAACATTATAAGAAAAATCTAAAATTTTTCAGAGCCCAAACTGCAACTCTAATCATACTAAATATAAGGATATCTCTTATATTTGTCATTTTTCTAAAAATAACTTACAGTATACATAAAAAGTAGAATTTGTGATTACTTCAAAGGACTTGTTAAAAGGGAATTTGTAATTACTGCAAAGGGATTGTTAAAACATCAATATTTTCCCAAGTCAAAAATCCACACCTCTCTTTTATATTTCTACTAGTTGAACTAATGGTTGGTCAATCTGGGTTTTGTCACTTATATGTTCCAGTAGAAGGCCTAGGATTTCTTCTAAAACTGCCACTATCCTACTTTTTCCATCTAATAATCTTCTTAAACTTTCAAATAAATTTTATGAACATACTAAATGAGGTTTAGGCTAATTTCTAGGGGGAAAATACAGTTTTTAAAAGGTTCAAATGTATGAAATAAGGTGATTGATAGATAAGAAAACTGACTCTTTTTAGAATTTATTGTGAATTATGGAAAGCAAGGTTTTTTGGGGGAAGGGAAATACTAGTCCTTTATTTCCAATTTATCGTCTAGTAACTAATTTAGATAGGTTTTATGTTACACGATCAGCAGATTACAAAATTTAGTAAATGGAACTTAAGATGATCACAATTTAGAAATCATTAGTATGGGAAAATAAATTGCTTCCTGATTTTTTGAAGGTAGTTGGATCACTGCCCTTTAAAAGGGTAAATCATGCTAATGAGGACAAGTAGTAGAGTTTTTACTTGTTTTACATGCATTACAACATTGCCTGTTTTTTATTTGTGTATCTGTTCTTCCGAATTGCCCCAGGTAAGCCAATCCTGGGGTAAACATACTGAAGAGACATATGACAGTATCATAAATACATAGTAACATTTAAATGTAGTTGTTGGCCAGTGGCTCACGCCTGTAATCCCAGCACTTTGGGAGGCCAAGGCGGGTGGACTGCCTGGGTTCAGGAGTTCAAGACTAGTCAGGGCAACATGGTGAAACCCCGTCTTTACTACAATACAAGCAATTAGCCAGGCGTGGTGGCAGGCACCTATAGTCCCAGCTACTCGGGAGGCTGAGGCAGTAGAATCGCTTGAACCTGGGAGGAGGAGTTTGCAGTGAGCTGAGATCGCGGGATCGCGCCACTGCATTCCAGCCTTGGCGACCAAGTGAAACTCCCGTCTCAAAAAAAAAAAAAAAAAGAGTAATATTTCAGATCAAATGACAGTGAGATTCTTAAATTGACAATTAAGTATGTAACCAATATTATGATTGAAAACTTGGAATTTCAACCTTATTGCTAGATATTCAACTGATTCTATTGCCTCAAATATACAGTAGTTCCTGTACTATAATTTAACACAATCAGTTTTCAGCCTTTAGAATATAATGTTCTTAGGAAAGTGAGTGTCTGTGTGTGTGTGTGTGTGAGAGAGAGAAAATTAGTAATTTAAATGACATTTTAAACATGAATTTTAAATACTGTAAAACATGTACATTTAAGATGCACCTATTTACTTGAAATCTTTATGAGTGTTTTGCTGATTATGTTTCAAGTCATTATGATGAAAGACAATTGAGCACAATCAGTTCTTCTCATATTGCCTTTAATTCATCTTATTTTTCATTCACACCTTTCTGCTTATGTAGTTTGCAAGACCTTGCATTTTGTATTATCTACTGTATAATAATGAAATTTGCTCTAGCTCTTAATATTGAAAATTGTCTCCAAAAATTATAAAAAATCCACAACTTTAAGAAAAGTTTGCAGACATTCACTGTTTCAAACATACTAGTAGATTTTTTCCCTAGTTTGCAAAAGTATGTGAATAATATTTGATAAAAGAGTACTTCAATATTAGCCCCATTATTCTGAAACAGATCAGGTTGAATAACTAGGTGTGATTGGGGCAGGAGGGAAATAGTTTATTATTAATTGCCCTGAAAATGAGGAAACATTATAATCAGACGTGGTTAAATTTTTGTAACATACAGTATATGTTTGTAGGGATATGCTGACATTTATTAAATATTTATATAAGTCTGAAAATGATATGCCATTTAAAGATAGTTATGCAAAAAGTAATTTATGATATGAGTTTAATAATTTTCAGTTTGTCATGAGTTCACCATTTTTTTCTTTCTCTTTTTTCCCCCAAATGTATTGTTTTTAGAGGAGCATTATGGCATAGACAAAGCAAATTATCGCTAGTCCCATTATAAAGAGAAGTGAATTATGTTAAAGCTATGAAAAATTAGCTTTCAAAAGTCGTTTGTGTAATGACTCAAATTTGTGTCTTCTATTTTTTTGTCTCTTTTCTAAGAAACTTAAAATTTGTGCTCTGATTTGGCCAGAAAATTATAAAATGTGATGGCTATTAAATAAATGTTTCAAGTTTACATTTGAAATTAATTCAAGTCAATGAAATAAAAGAAAACCTAAGATTTTATGGATTCTTTGGCATCTAATTAAATTCATAATTTTGGGAATAATTTTATTTTCATCAAATTTTGAAAAATGGATAAGACCATGCTAACTAATACGCTAATGGATAAGAAACAATTTAATTATTGGCAGTAATTAATTTAATCCTGTTTTCTATCTATACAAAACAGTAATACATGTGAATCTCAAGAAATTATATCATGTAAGTGTTTAAAATAATTTATATTTAGTAAAAGTTTACAATATGAAAAGAATTATTTTGACAAAAACATGATTTATCTGAGTATAGCCTATACTTGTAATTTTCTACAATTTTTATTCCTTCATATATAAAAGATTATCTACATGATGATTAAGAATAGCTTTATTTAATGTATCTTTGAAAATACATTGAAAAAAGAACAGAAAAATAATTTTCTGTGAAATTTCTGCCTAAAAACAACAATAAAAATCTAAATATACAAATTAGTTTCTTTTTGATTTTAAAAAAAGATAATAAAATTTGGGAAGGGAAATAAAGTGGGTAGGTATCCTTTTTTAAAAAAAAATGTGAAGCTGGGCGCAGTGTCTCACGTCTGTAATCCCAGCACTTTGGGCGGCCAAGGCGGGGGGATCACCTGAGGTTAGCAATTCGAGACTAGCCTGGCCAACGTGGTGAAACCCTGTCTCTATTAAAAATACAAAAATTAGCCAGGCGTGGTGGTTTGTGCCAGCTATTCGGGAGGCAGGCGAATCCTTGGGACCTGGGAGGCGGAGGTTGCAGTGAGCCGAGGTAGCGCCACTGCACTCCAGACTGGGTGACAGAACGAAACTCCATCTAAAAGAGTAGCCACAACTAAAGAGAGCACTGTTTAATTTTGCCAGACAACATCATTTTAAAATTATACTTATTAGTTCATATAGTCATGCTGCAGCACATACTTTTTAACATTTATTTCCCTGGTGAGTTTTAGCCTCCAAATTCCATATTGTGCTTCTCCAGTAGCAACAACTACAAAAAAAAAAAAAAAGGAAATTCTATGTCAATCAGTTACATTTATCAAACTTCATCCTATTCCCGATACTATGTAGGCTCTGGATCATGGAGGGCTTTCAAAGGAGAAAGCATCTTTTACTTTCTGTTGTTCAATGATGTCATTTTAAACAAAGAGTTAAACAAATGATTTGGAAATAATAGAACTATGATATGACATAAACCATGCAAATAGAAGATTATGACAGAAATGGTGCTAGTTATTAAAACTTTATTTCTTCCTGGGGATTACACCATCCCAGTTTGTATAATTGTTATGCCTTGGGTATTCATTAAACCTGACTCACTACTGAATGAGCACATTATTGAGATAACACATGGAATTGTCTTGAGATTAGAAATCTATAGGGGAAATTATGTTGGCAGGGTCAGTTAGATAGTGTGTCTGAACTTCTAGACTGCAAACTTTATTATAAAATTGTACTTCTAGACAATTTTATCATAAGCTAAATGAGTATGATACATGTGATTCTCACTGTGTTGATACAAATAAATACTTCTGCATAAATGGAGGATGTTTAATTATTTGACTCTGTCTGAGTGTTTTACAGGCTCAAAATGAAGTGTTTATAACTTTACCCAGCCTAGTTACATGTGATTTAAGTAGCCTTCCCCTTTTATTGTTCTAGAATGTTAATATTATATATTTTAAGTAGGACAAGCCGATTTCCCATAAGGAATTACAAGTGAGGGGCTGGGAAAGTGAACACGGAACAGGTGATGCAAACAATAGCAATACTTAAAGCAAGTAACTATTTAGATATTCGTTAAGATCCACTAACAGCTACAACAGATAATAACTACTTACGAATTTTAGCCAATTTTCAGTAGTGTACGGAAGTGAGAACAAATTTGGAGGTAATTGTTTTTCATGTTTGATGATGGTGTTATGGTATAATTACATATCCATAAAAATATTTAATATACTTTGAAACTAAAAGGAATATTTATTTTAGAAGACTAAATTTTTTTTATAACTAGCTATGGGTTAAAATAGCACCAATATTCTCTTTTCATTCTCTAAAGGAAGCTCTTATTAAAAATAATGCAGAATATAATTCTACTGATATCCCCTTAATAGTAAGCAAGACTCTGGACCTAAAGAAGTACTTGATAAATAATTTCATAGGGGCTCTTGGACTTCTAAATCATGAAGCAGATACTCAAATTTATGTGCATTGTAGATGACAAAATTACATAATGCCAGTGAATTGCAAGGAAGGACAGAGCTAATTACATCATATGCATCTTGTGGATCACAGGATACACAAGGCAAGATATGTGACTGGTTCTGTCCATTTAAGAAACAAAGGCATATAAAGAGCTAGATATAATGTGCCTTGAGTGGTAATTAAAAAATAAATTTTAAAAACCTTCAGAGCACAGAACCTTTTCTTCAAGTTCAATTTGATGTAAGGCCCCATTATATACAAAGTATAAAAGTAAGGCAGAATAAAAGGGGCAGGTGTCTTGGAAACTAGCCCAGAAACTTATGGGAACCCTCCAGGGAGTCCAAGCATTCAACAGAACCCATGTGCATTTTAAATTATATAGTGTTAGAATCAATAAAACTTTAGCATTTATCTCGTCTCACTTCTTTATTGTACAAATGAGATATTAAAGTTCATCAGGTTGGGGATTTGCCTTTAATCCCATAGAAAATGATAAGAAACTGTGTCTTTTGAAGCCAAATCAATGGTATTAAACCATTCTATTTTTAATGTTTTGTTCAGTTGGTCTCTATTTTAATAGCAAATATGTTGAAAGTGAAGTTTTTAATATATAATAAAATAAAAATAAAACTGGGTC
The DNA here is from genome assembly GCF_000951045.1 of Mandrillus leucophaeus. Lineage (NCBI taxonomy): Eukaryota > Metazoa > Chordata > Mammalia > Primates > Cercopithecidae > Mandrillus > Mandrillus leucophaeus. Next base: position 2,359,431 of record NW_012103476.1, read on the forward strand.
ATTTCTTAAAGGGTGCCTTTGAAGTTAATAATGGCTGAAAATATAACACTCTTTTGCTTCTAGATAAGATTTAAAAGTTGTGTAAATGAGGATGTCAAGGATTAATAAGTGGATGTTAGAATTTCCAAACTTGGCCAGACGTGCTGGCTCCTGCCTGTAATCCTAGCACTTTGGGAGGCCAAGGCAGGAGGATCCCTTGAACTCCGGAGTTTGAGACCAGCCAGGGCAACATAGCAAGACCTTGTCTCTATTTAAAAAAATACATAAATTCCAGACTTAATTTTAACAAGTTTTGGAAAGTATCATAATTCAAAGTTAAGCAAGATTCACATTTTCAAAAGTGATCCTACACCTGATTATTTTTGCATTGCTCTTAAATCCTCATCCACTAGAAATCATAAAATGATGAATTTGTTGGATATGTTTATAGAAGGGTATTTTTGAAATGAATTTCTTTGGAGAAAATTGCCGGTAATTTACTCCATTCTGACGCAAAGGCAAGAATGTGAGTTCATGCTCTTGTCTTTTCTGGTCAGCCTTTAACTAGTCTACATAGAAATCTCAGTATGTGTCTCTTAATGTCAGAGCAATGCCGTAAAGTGGTGTCTGCCTAGTTTCTGAGTGGTCTGTAGGATGATAGATGGGCAAGGTGGTTGTATTTGTATTTGTAATGGAACAAAGGAGAGCATTCTGCTGGGTTGCGATCATTCTTAGTTTCTGCATCATATCCAAGAGAAGAATGCATATGTGTTTACACTGACCAAATTTGGACCATGCAGAAGAGATGCATTCACTGGGGAAGAAGGGACTTGATTTAGGCTCTACGCAATTGGGCGATGAAAACTCACCAGGCAGAAATGGGGGAGAAACCACTGGACCCCTGACTGTTAAAAAGTGAATAAGCAATATCTGTAAGTGTTAGTGCAAGTGAGGAAACGTTTCCAAAAACCTACAGAATGTGTGCTCTGAACAAATGAGTTAGTTTTAATCATCCCCCAGTTCCAAGAATCAAGAGCTATCTTTGGGCATTACCAATCAAATAAGATCTTAGTTGCTTTACCTCTCTTATCTATCTACCCATCTTCAATGCCCAACTTTTTATCCAGGGACAAGAAAAGAAATGTCATCACTAAGTAAGTTGAATGAAGCAATAGGATAAAAATAAATTTGCTCTTCTGGTTCGACTCTGAGTCCTCTTCTTCAGTGTTTTGGTTATTTATTACCACTGGTGCTAACAATACACTTGGAAGGAGATTAAGTATGCACTATTGGTTTGGATTAGGAATCTTCCCAGTTCTCTTCCACTGACATAATTAAGTTCATGTGTATATTTGAGACAGTCTATTGCAGGAAGTGAGAAGAAGCTGTAGAACCAGCCTGCCTGGGATCAAGTTTTAGCTCTACTGTTTACTAACAGGATGACTTTGGACAACTTATTTATCTTCTTGGTGCCTTAATTTTCTTGTCTGTAAAATGAGTCTAAGAATAGCATGTACCTTATATGCTCTTTTGAGGAATAAATGGGTTGCAGAATTCCTAGCATATGTAAAGTGGCATATGTAAAGTACATGTAAAGTTCCACAAAATTATTGTTGCTAATGTTGTTATAAATTACAGTTACTTGGATATCTTGTTACTGACAATGTTAGATCAAAGGCCGTGTATATTTACGTACAGTATTTATTAGATACTGTCAAACTACCATCTAAAAGCTTTTTACAAATAATTCTCTCTGTAGATATAATATAAAAAGCTAATTATAAATGGAGGCTGTGTGAAGGAAACCGTCAGGAGGTCCCTTTAGCAATGAATGATAGTTTCTAGAAAGTCAACCACTTTGAAAGTTATTTGGGAGAAATATACAGAACAGGTGGACTGCCTGACCTGTTTGCCCTGTGAAAATTGGTATTTGAAATGACCTGATTCTCAACCTGAGAATTTTCAAAGTGACAAATTACACTCATTTGGCTTGTAATGATGTTCTGATTATAGGCTATAAGACCAATGATGGATTTCCTTGACTTCTTTTCTTAATGTTCTCAAATCCTGTTGTGACCTTTCCATATTCAAGCATGTAACAATGTTTTCAGAAACAATTAAAATTTTCATAATTATATAGTTAAATATGTATTTATTTCCTTAGGACAAACTGATATGCTTTACTTTAAATCAATTATTCTATATGCAACTTAATTTTAATGTTATGCCTTTAATTTACATACATACAAAACTGTGTTATATTGAAAGCAGTTGTAAGAGTTATCTGATTTCTGTTGTCTTTGGTAGGATTTGTGAAGCTCTGCAAATCAGAGATATTTTAGGTACAGTTCTGTGAAAGATATTGGCACTATTTGTTTTGGCTTGTTTTCGTTAATTTTAATTATCATCATTAATTTATTCTACATCCTCAGTATTTATTGAGTTTCTTCTGTGCAGCAGGAAATAAAGCCAGGCACTGAAAATACAAATGAGAACAAGAGAGATGAGGTCACTGTCCTTATGATGATTGCAACCCAGTGGGGGGATGAACAATGTTACATTTTGACTTGTTGACATAAAGAAATGGGTTAGATCACCTAAGCCAAATAGAGAAGAGGACTGATATTTAAAACCTGAAGAGAGGCCAGGTGCGGTGATTCATGCCTGTAATCCCAGCACTTTGGGAGGACGAGGTGGGCGGATCACCTGAGGTCAGTAGTTCGAGACCAGCCTGGCTAACATGGAGAAACCCCGTTTCTACTAAAAATACAAAAAAATTAGCCTGGCATGGTGGCGCGCCCCTGTAATCTCACCTACCTTGTAGGCTGAAGCAGAAGAATCATTTGAACCCTGGAGGTGGAGGTTGCGGTGAGCCGAGATTGCACCATTGCACTCCAGCTTGGGCAGCAAGAGGGAAACTCTGTCAAAAACAAAACAAAGCAAAAACAAAAACAAAAATGAAAAACCTGATGAGAGGAGAAGCAGCAAATGAGTGAGAAAGAAAAGCAATTTAGATGGGATAAAAATCATGACCGTGCTCTAAAGCAAAGTGTAGAGGAGACTGTTTCAAAAGAAGGTGGTAAATAGAGCATTTAGAGTAAATAGAGTAAATAAATAAAGTCCACATATGACATTAATATATGGAAGTAATTGAAATATTGAGCAAGCCTGTAGGTTGCAGTGGTGGGTGCTGAAACTAAACTGAAGAGGATTTAGAAGTGAATCAGAGAATTAGAGGCAACACAAATAAGCATTACTTACAAAAAGTTTAGCTGAACAGGATGCGGAGAATTGGGATGTTTGTTGTAGAGAAACGAGGAATAAAGGGAGAGTTTTGGGGCCGGGTGCGGTGGCTCACGCCTGTAATCCCAGCACTTTGGGAGGCCGAGGCGGGTGGATCACGAGGTCAGGAGATCGAACCATCCTAGCTAACATGGTGAAACCCCGTCTCTACTAAAAATGCAAAAAATTAGCTGGGCGTGGC
>NW_012103476.1:2368033-2370038 GCF_000951045.1 Mandrillus leucophaeus
ATTTATAAAGAGAGTTGCTGAGTTCTGATTATATCTCAGGACTTGACCTAAACTTTTTAAATCTATAAACTCATATACTTTTATTTTATAAAGATGTGAAAACTAGAATAAATGGACACACAATTTAACTAGTTCAAGTTAGTTTAACTAGTAAGGGGCAAACCCATCCTTATCCTTATTACTCTGTTGTACACTCAGTGTTTCCACAGAGTGCAATAGCACTAATAAATCTACTGGTAGCTATGGTATTAAATTTGTACAAAATTGGTAGCTATGATATTAAATATGTACAAAATTAAATTGAGAAACACAAACTTGACAGATTTAAATATTTTATTTTATATTTTTAACTTTTAAATATTTAATTGACAAATATGGGCTGAAAAAAATATCTATTTTTTCAAGGTATACAATGAGGGTGATTTTATATATATATATACACACACACACACATATACACACATTGTCTAATAATTACTGCAATCAAATTAGGTAACATCCATCACCACTCATGTTGTACATAAGATTTTCTGAACTTCTTCATCTTTTGCCTAAAAGTTAGTACCCTTTGACCAATATATCCCCATTTCCATCGCCCTGAGCTTCTGGCAACCATCATTTCAGTCTCTGCTTCTATGAATTCAAATTTTTTAGATCTGTATATAAATTAGATTATGCAATGTTTATATTTCTGTGTGTCCAGTTTTATCTGTGAAATGAATGATAGTGAAAGGAGTAGAGAGGATGTTATGAGTTTAAGATTAGGGAATGAGTGTTACAGCAACCACTGAGGAGGTATAGAAATGGAGAACAGAAACAAACATCATTCATTTGTTCGTATTGCTATATTTTGGTAGGAAACAAACAGAACCTCAAAGAAATAAACATGCATAAGTATGTAAAATTGCTAAGATGCAGGAAACATAACCCCCAACTTAGTGTCCTAAACTATAGAATTAAGGGGAAAAATCTGAATTTTAAAAGTATGCCATGTTTACAACTTTCAGTAAAATTGTTCTACAGATAAAGCTTTGGGTATGTATCTCATCCTTAAAGACCTATACAGAAGTGCATGCATAGAAAATGAAATATTCAGTTAAAAACAGAGTTCAAAGGAAAAGCAGAATAATTAATGAATGTACATTTTTCTTTTCAATATCACTATATTTTTGCTTCTATTATGACATGAGATTCTGTCTGTAGCAAATCATCCCAAGGGCATAAAACTCTACAAATTGACATTAATATAACACCATTAGCAAGAACTAGGTTTTTATATGATAAATGAAAAGCAAAATCTAGAATCTGAAAGACATTTTCTATTTTGTAGAAAATGATAAGAAAATGATATGACTAAAAATTATTCTGATGTGTGTTTGATCAACTGACTCTTGAACATGTATTTTGACAGCATGTGCAGTACTCCAGACATGATTGCTGTAGCTATAATGCATTCTCCAAAGTGTAAAATGAAATGTTAGACTCTGGTAATAGTTTCTCAGTTTTATACATTCAAAAGTGCCAAACCTAGGAATTAAGTCACTGAATGATGAAATAAAACTGTGATCTCATTGATCATATGTACTTATAATGAGGACGGAGAGGTAGTTTAAAATTGTGACACAGGTGATTAATATCTGAGTTTAAATAATTAAAATAATCTGACTTCTTAAAATATATTTTACATTCTCGGTCAACTTTAGCTGGATCAGTGTATGAAGTTTTTGTAATCCTACATGATTTAAATTCTAACCAAAAACCCTTTGGTGTGATTAAGGTCCTGTGGCATGATAGACACTGAGAAACCCCACTCAGTTCCCGCTTTAAGAAAGAATTTGCTGTTCCTCCTTCTGTGAATTTTGTCAGACTTAGCTGTCAGCACCTCTAAGGACTGCCTCAACCGCAGAGAGCTACCTCACCAGGAGTCATGTCCTTCCTGGGGTAACCCACATCCAATAACTGATTGAGGCTGGGCAAAAAGGACTGACCATTTCTTCCCAACACA
>NW_012103476.1:2375063-2375565 GCF_000951045.1 Mandrillus leucophaeus
TCTTCAGATTAACTTTTCTATTCAAAATATGTAGTTTTGAATTCAATAGATATTGGCTCTAAATAAAGCTCCTTTTATGGATTATTCAAGTTAACTATCCCCATCTCTCTGTTTATCCCAGTCCATTGTAACAGAAAAATTCTCTGTGTCTATCTTGTCTAGCCAGTCTACATCCATAATAAGCACTCAGATTACAGTTGAATGAATGAAAGGATTATAGGTATGCAATATTGGTATTTTATTAGATTATTATCTGTCTTAATATATAACAAAATAAATAATAAAATTTCCTGTAAATTCTGTCCTGTTATAGCCATACTAAGGGGAAGAAAAGACAAAGCTACTTAGTCATGATTGCAGAAATGGGAAGTTAAGTACAGCCTGTCCTGGGAATAATTGTGGTCATAACAAGGAAAACATAAGTGAAAAACCTCATAAAACAGTTGAAAATAATGTGAGAATATAAGGGTAGTTCTTTTCTTTTTCTCTTTCTTTTTTTTTT
>NW_012103476.1:2377160-2408519 GCF_000951045.1 Mandrillus leucophaeus
GTATAGAAATGGAGAACAGAAACAAACATCATTCATTTGTTCGTATTGCTATATTTTGGTAGGAAACAAACAGAACCTCAAAGAAATAAACATGCATAAGTATGTAAAATTGCTAAGATGCAGGAAACATAACCCCCAACTTAGTGTCCTAAACTATAGAATTAAGGGGAAAAATCTGAATTTTAAAAGTATGCCATGTTTACAACTTTCAGTAAAATTGTTCTACAGATAAAGCTTTGGGTATGTATCTCATCCTTAAAGACCTATACAGAAGTGCATGCATAGAAAATGAAATATTCAGTTAAAAACAGAGTTCAAAGGAAAAGCAGAATAATTAATGAATGTACATTTTTCTTTTCAATATCACTATATTTTTGCTTCTATTATGACATGAGATTCTGTCTGTAGCAAATCATCCCAAGGGCATAAAACTCTACAAATTGACATTAATATAACACCATTAGCAAGAACTAGGTTTTTATATGATAAATGAAAAGCAAAATCTAGAATCTGAAAGACATTTTCTATTTTGTAGAAAATGATAAGAAAATGATATGACTAAAAATTATTCTGATGTGTGTTTGATCAACTGACTCTTGAACATGTATTTTGACAGCATGTGCAGTACTCCAGACATGATTGCTGTAGCTATAATGCATTCTCCAAAGTGTAAAATGAAATGTTAGACTCTGGTAATAGTTTCTCAGTTTTATACATTCAAAAGTGCCAAACCTAGGAATTAAGTCACTGAATGATGAAATAAAACTGTGATCTCATTGATCATATGTACTTATAATGAGGACGGAGAGGTAGTTTAAAATTGTGACACAGGTGATTAATATCTGAGTTTAAATAATTAAAATAATCTGACTTCTTAAAATATATTTTACATTCTCGGTCAACTTTAGCTGGATCAGTGTATGAAGTTTTTGTAATCCTACATGATTTAAATTCTAACCAAAAACCCTTTGGTGTGATTAAGGTCCTGTGGCATGATAGACACTGAGAAACCCCACTCAGTTCCCGCTTTAAGAAAGAATTTGCTGTTCCTCCTTCTGTGAATTTTGTCAGACTTAGCTGTCAGCACCTCTAAGGACTGCCTCAACCGCAGAGAGCTACCTCACCAGGAGTCATGTCCTTCCTGGGGTAACCCACATCCAATAACTGATTGAGGCTGGGCAAAAAGGACTGACCATTTCTTCCCAACACAGGATAACTCTTTTGAGCCATTTCAGCTCCACAGCTTCCTATGAGGATTGCTGAACCTGTTGGGCCTTCATTTTCCTTCCCGTTTGATTTTTCTTTTTTTTTCATTTTTTGTTTCTTGCCTTCTTTTCCCCGGGGTTTGTTTTTTGGGCCTTGGTTTTTTTTTGGGTTTTGTTTCCCCAGGATTCCACTTTTTGCCTTCGGTTTTTTGGTTTTCTTCACCAATTTTTTGTTTTGGGCCTTGGGTTCCCAGGTTCAATTTCCGGGGGGGCCAGTTGATTGGCTTTTGGGTTAGTTGGTTTCAAGTATCAAGTGGTGAGTGTGGCAGTGATATGGCAGGGATCGGAAACTGTAGAGCACAGACCTCTGAAAAGTCACATTTTATCAGAATAAAATGTTGTGATTGTATTTTGAGGTGAATTGGTTTGGATCTGTGTCTCCACTCAAGTCTGATGCCCACTTGTTATCCCCATTGTTGGAGGTGGGGCCTGGTGGCAGGTGATTGGATCATGGGGGTAGTTTCTCATGAATGGTTTAACATCATCCCCTTCGGTGCTGTTCTTGTGGTAGTGAGTGAGTTCTCGTGAGATCTGGTTGTTTAAAAGTGTGTAGCACGTAGCACCTTCCCCTCACTCCTCCTGCTCCAACCATATGACATACACTTGCTCCTGTGTTTCTGTCTTCTATGAGAAAAGTTTGCTGGGACCTCCCCAGAAGCAGAAGTCATTATGCTTCCCATAGGACCAGTGGAACTGTGAGCCAGCTAAACCTCGTTTTTTTGTTTGTTTTGTTTTTGAGACAGAGTCTCACTCTGTCACCCAGGCTGGAGTGCAGTGGCACGATCTCAGCTCACTGCAACTTCCGCCTCTCGGGTTCAAGCGATTTTCCTGCTTCAGCCTCCTGAGTAGCTAGGATTGCATGTGTCCACCACCATGCCCGGCTAACTTTGGTATTTTTAGTAGAGATGACGTTTCACCGTGTTGACCAGGCTGGTCTTGAACTCCTGACCTCAATTGATCTGCCCACCTTGTCCTCTAAAAGTGTTGGGATTACAGGCATGAGCCACCATGCCCGGCCGCTCTTTTCTTTATAAAGTAGCCAATCTCAGATGTTTTTTTATAGAGGTGCAGAAGCAGACAAATACATGAGGCAAACAAAATACGTTTTATAACCAAAGAGAAGACTCTCTGTTAAATCTTCCAAGCATAAAGCCATAGGTGAAGAGGCATAGAAATAAAGCAATACTCAGGGATTTCAAACCTAAAATCCTGATGAACACGTTGCATTTTCTATCGAAAATAGGACTGTGCAAGGTCTAACACATATTATTTCTGTGTTTTCTCATATGAGGGATAAGCCTTGCCAATTCCCTTCCAACTCTGTGGCCAATGAGTTGAGAATCTAGAGATGTTTGGGATCATAAGAAACACTAAACACTAGCTGAGGGATTTTCTAGGCAGCCACTGAGGGGGTTGGGAGGGAAGCTCTTGAGCATGGCTAACGTGGAGCCAGATATCATTTAACCATTGTGAAATGGACAGCATTGCCCCCTTCGTGACAAAATACTGAGTTTGAAGATTGCCTTTACCGTTACTATGACTGGAGATACAACCAGTGGTCTCCATGCCTGTCTCCTCCTTTGCCGAATTATGTTAATATTAAAACTTCCTACTTTACCTGGTTCATATCACTCTTATGGGTAATCACGTGAGTTAACATATATGACACTATTTTTATGTCTTTTTTGTATTTATTTATTCTTCAGAATTTTTTCAGCTGCTACTCATCTACCTAAACAGAATGTAGTTATTTTTTAAATATGCAAAGTATATGTGTGTGTGTGTGTGTGTGTGTATTTATTTGGTGGTCTGTCCTTTCTACATTTTTAATATAGTTAACTGGATTCTATCAATTTGCATTTTAATGCAATTAAAGTAAGTATAAGTTTCTTTTTTCCATTTACTTTAAGTAATAATCATGTAGAATACAGTGGATGAAAATGTTCTGTCAAGTTGGCCGGAATGTATTTTACTGGAAAGAAAATGATATAAAAGTGCACTGAATTATCGCTTTTTCACCTTGAATAGAGAATAACCTTATAGAAAGGTGAATTAAATTGCTTTAGAAGTTGAATGGAAACCTACTAGTTCACTTAATAAAATGAAGCGTTGACTCTCCAAGGCTAGCAATGGAGAAAAAATAATTCTTATCATTCTGACTCTTGTCCTCAAGATTCACTTTCTTCTCAAGGTCTGTTGGTAATAGCCACTGGAGTAAGGCTGTGGGAACAGAAAAAAACAGACCTCATGTGTTCTTTAAGACCCCTGCCTAATGTGGCTATAAACTTCCCTGTTTCTCTATATACTGTCTACAGTACACCCTTCAAATCAACGGCATGGAACTCAGCACATAAAAAAGTACTTGCTATGAGATTTCTGAATGAATATAAATGTCAGAGAACAGAACGGAGCATTCAAGAGAGTTTTTACCACTGTCTCAGAGATCAAGTAAAAGGACACAAACATGGAAAATTAACTTTCCATTATGTATCTGGGTGGCAAATTCAGGCTCAGTTAAGAGCTCCTGTATGTAGGGTTGCCTTCTGTTCTGGTTTGCTGGAACCGTCCCATTTATGATTTTTGTCCTAGGATAAAAAAAAAAAGTCATTTCTCTGTAAAGTCTTAAATGTAACCCAGTTTGTATGCATTATATGATCACTCTACATTTCGATATTCCCATCTTCATTTATAGTTTATGGAAAGAGTCAGTCCTCCTCCACTTCTAAGGAACATCTGATATGTCCAGAATATTTTTTTGATTCAGATTTTATTAATGTCTTTCATTGCAAAATGTTTCCAATTATAAAACAATCAGAGAGCTGTGCATTAATACACTTGCCTGTTTTTCATAAGGGCCAGAGATTTTGAAATGCCTGGTGGACAAACAGACATATGCAAACACACACACACAATGCTACTAGCAGGTTGTTACAACCGTATCTAAAGTATCCCAAATGCAGACTTGTGTGGCTCAGACCTGGGTAGGGATAAAAAACCTCACAACTGAGCTTGGAGAAAAAGCAGCTGAAGCTTAGCATCCAGGCCCAAGGGGGCAAGACATGGAGGCAAACAGGATTCTTACCCCTTCCTGTCTTGGGTCTTCCTCCAATTCTGATGACCTGTCTGAAGAGCATCTTCCTGTGAAAATGACTAACCTTGAGAGTAGTGATCTCATTCAGACTATAGACCCAATCAACTTTGAATGATTTTACTTCATGACCTCAGTAAAGAACACAAAAATAGTAAAGTAAGATTAATATCTACATAAGAAATACACATTACCACTGCATAGATTATTTCCAGTATCATAGGATAGGCGTATGTCAGTTTGGAAAAACTTTGTTAGTACAAGTTTTGTTGTCCTGTTCTATCATTGTCTGATATTCTTATACTTATGAATGTGAGCTATTTATGTCACATCTCGTGTCTTCTGTTTGACAGAATGGTTCACCATTAGAGCCTGGCCCTTTAAATACTCCTAAGTATTTATGCAATGGCTTACACACTCTCATAAGTGGCCACTAAAGAGATAATTCACATGCTCTTAATTATATTGCTGCGCATATTAACGCAAGATAATTTTTGCCACTCCATTAAGACCACCCCCAAATTGTTAGGGATTCCAAGAAAGAAAATGTCTCTCTCTCTCTCTCTTTTTTATTTTTTTAAATTCACAAGGAGGCAGCCCAAAAGAGAAAGGGAAGAGAGTAATAACCAAAGTAAAGTTAAGATTGGACTAATTCTGCTGACAGGTAACTATCCCTATGAAACCCAGGCTTGACCCCTAGTAACAATGCCGTGAAAGAATAAATATAATTGCACTTTGAAAAAAATGACACTAACTTTGGAAAACAATCAAATGGACTTCCATGGGTCACAACGCTTACTTCATACCAGGAAACGCTGCGTGAGGGTTCTCAGAAGTCGCATGACTCATGTAGTCCATCAGCTCTCAGGAGTGGGTTCTGAGAATTCCAAATAAGACAACCCCATGCCAAAAAGAAAAAAACCCAGAAATCTTTATTGTATTTCATTAGCAGTTTTTCTAGCTGTTACTTTACAAGGTTTAAGAAAGAAAGAAGATAGAAACCAATAGATGGACAGATAAAACTGTCAAATGCAATTTGTAAAGCCTTAGAACTTTCTGGTCACCGTGAAACATAAAATCAGACACAGAAAATGCAGATTATATTTATAAACATTTTTTTTTTCTTTTTTTGCCGTTTGACTTACCACAGTGCTATCTTGTATTTTATAGAAAATCATTTGGCTCAATTAGTGACAAAAACAAAAAAATGATTGTCTTAAAAAATAGTTCCAATTAATGTGGTCTTTCATTTTTTTGTTTTTTTTCAAGTGTCAACCCTCCCAACAGCATTGTGGTTCCATCTTTGAGAAATAAAATTAGTCTTATAAATTGTGTGTGTGTTTGTGTGTGTGTGTGAGAGAGAGAGTTTTCTTATCTGATGCTTTTCTAACCCTAGTCCACAGATTCCTGGCTGTAGTGATAATGTGTGTATAGATCTTTCTTCTCCAATATTATCTATCAGAGTACATATTAATGAGTGCATAATTGGAGAATGCTTTTTATGATTTTAATATATATTTTCACTTTCAAAGCAGTTTGATAACAGAATACCCTAATGAAAGTGAAACTTCATGAGAGACTACAGCTATTTCCTAATACCGTGTGTGTGGATAACTAAGCACATCTCCAAAGTGAAACAACTTTCCCGTTTTCATCCCATTTCTTTGCAAGGCATGTGTACAATTTATTTTATTAGTTATTAGGAAATACGAGAAGCAAGACTACGAATATGAGTTTATTATCCAATTCAGAGAAGTTTATCTTTGAACTGATATGGAATCGTTTATACCTAAAGCAACACAATTCCCCAAGATCATGATTTTCAATTATGCTCCTGCCACTGCCTTTTTGTAAGGAATACTCCTAATGACATAGATACCGTGCCCTGTGACCAGTAGGTAATGCCAGAATCACAAAACAGCAAATTTACCTCCTAGGAATCCCAGCGTAGGCAATCTGAATATGACTCCATAATAACAAGTATGACTCCATAATAACAACAATAATGAAATTCTGGCAAATTAAAGGACAATAGTGATATATTTGTGTAGTGACTTAATGGAAATAAAATTATTATCCAGAAGGAGAGAAGTTGGAAGACTCAGGCTGATTAAATATTCACTAGATGGATATCTGTGATCCTTAAACTTGGGTACACAATGTAGTTCAACCCCAGTTATTGTTAGTATATATTGTTGTAATCTTCCACAGCATGTTTAACGAAGTAGATAATGTAAAGCAGTGGTTCATTCCTATCTGCACGTTTGAATCCTTTAAGGAGATGCACTCACTCCAGATTTTCTGTTTCCAGTATTCTAGGGCAGCAGGTCTCAAATAATGGTCTCTGGACTTACAGCTTCAGCATCATCTGGGGACTTTTTAGAAATCTAAACCCTGCTATTTCTCTAGACCTTCTAAATCAGAAAACATGGATGGTCTCAAAATCATGTTAAAAAAGACTTCCAGGTGGTCTTACTGCATCCCAAACTTGAGAATCAGTATCTAGGATGAGGTCTCTGCATCAGTATCGCCTAAATGTTTCTTGCAAATCTCATGGAATCTGGAGTTGAGAAGCACAAGCCTTACAGGACCTTCTTTAAAAGGGGAAGGAGCATAACATAGTAGTTTTAGAGAGTCGTGACGAGCCAGTGCTGGCTTTGGAGCTGGAATATCAGGGTTAAAATTCATGCACCTCCACTTACCAATTTTGTGACTTTGTATAAATTAATCTGTGCCTCAGTTTACCACCATACAAATCTGGTGATGATAATTGTACATACTTCTTAGTGAAGTTCTGATGATTAAATAGGCCAAGAAATGTAAAACACCTAAAATAGTGCATGGCACCAGATAAATGCTCAATAAATGTGAGCTACAATACTTATCATTACAGTATTATAACTACATGCCTTGAATATAAAGTGAATTTCCATGTTTTTTGTTGTTGTTGTTGGTTTTTTTTTTTTTTTTTTTTTTTAAGCAGGGTTTTGCTCTTTTTACCCAGACTGGAGTACGATGGTATGATCTCGACTCACCGCAACCTCCGTCTCCCGGGTTCAAGCAGTTCTCCTGCCTCAGCCTCCCGAGTAGCTGGAATTACAGGCATGCACCACCACGCCTGGCTAATTTTGTATTTTTAGTAGAGACAGGGTTTCTCCATGTTGGTCAGGCTGGTCTCGATCTCCCAACCTCAGGTCATCTGCCCGCCTCAGCCTCCCAAAACGCTGGGATTACAGGCATGAGCCACAGATCCTGGCCCATGCTTTGTTTTTATGCTTTAAAAAGTAATTAATTTTGAATAGGTTGAACTTAAAAAAATTAGGTTAAATTCTCAAACTGTTAACTTGCACTAATGAAAACTCCTAAATATTAATAAATGGATATTTTCCATTTCACCAAATATCTATTAAAAATATTATCTTAATTTAGGATGGATGAATTTCTAGGATATATATTTCACATATTTTTATCAGGGTATATCAGATATGGTTATTTGCCACTGTGACCATCACTATCAATAACAGTTGTTTGTCTCCAATTTCACAGGCTGCTCCAATCTTCAATTTTTAACCTGGAGTCCAAGAGCACCAACAATTTAATGGACTGAACTCTATATGAATATAGTTGGTATTTTTGGAACTCTCTCTGATTTTATAGATTTAAATTATAATTCTGAGAGTCACTAGACTCTCAAATGAATTCTTGGCACAAATATTTTAAAAATTAAAGTATGAAGGACTCCCGTCTAAGAGGAATCTGACTTTTAAATTAATTGGCTCCTTTTACCTATCTATGGCCTTTGCTTTGTCTTGTTTTCTTCCCTCTGTTGTTAATTCCTAGCTCTAGATCTGATTATTATTTATTTATGCTCACATATTTCACCTAGAAAATCTGAAAAACAAATCTCTATACTCTAAGATAAGAATATACAGTTTTTGAAAGCCTGTAAGCCTAAACTACACAGACTTTCCACACATAGATTTAATGGCATTTGTTTTTGCCTGTACAAAGTTCCTTTGGAGTATCATTTCATATATACAGTAATGATGTCACGGTAAGTGAATTTAGAACTGCTTATACAATTGCCCAGTAGTCTCACTTCCTATGGGTTACAAGTTTTGTATCGTTCATTCCTGGATCACAGAGTCTATTGCATTTCCTAATACATGCTATTGCTCAATCAATAGTTTATGAGTGAAGAAACTACAAAAACTCTAGGAGATGCTGCTTTTCTGTAGAAGTTCTATAATAGGCAACAGTGTAAAGAATTAAAATATCAGTATTTGAGATACATAAGACTTAAGATTTTTTCCTGATTACTTTTTAAAATGTGTAGGTATTGAGATCTTTTTATGTTTTATCATTGTGGTTCAGATTGGTTATTTTATGACTGTAGAGGCTTATTTGTAACTTAAATTTATTAAGTATTCATTTTATATGAGTTCTTCCTTTGAGCTATGCCAATATTTACTCAGTTTACTTACAACCATGAGATTTTTTCTTGTCTGTTTGTTTCCTCTTATTAATGAACAAATCATTTTGATATTGTGGCAGAATACTTACCATAGTTAACACTGAAAGTTACTCATTCATTCAACAAATGTCTATTGAGTATCAACAAGTATCTTATAACATACCGGTTTACTTTTACCTCCAGTTACTGCATATGCCCCATCTTCAATTTTGCCATAGGTATATTTGCTGAGTCAGAGCTCGCGTATAAGTTATTCTACCTTTATCTCCTTTGTTTCTTACAATTTTAGCATCTCGTTCTTTGACATCTACCGCTGCTGCCATCTTGGCATAGCAATAATTTATAGAGAGCCATGCTGTGTAATGAAAATATAAATATTATTATTTATGATGCTCTAGTTATTGCTGAATTTATTTATATGGTCATATTTTATTTTTGAGATTTTCAGTAGCTTTCTTATACAGGGTACTTGATAGAAAACACATATTATTTAACCTTGTGTTGCATAATCTTTTAAAATCAATTTGACAAAGGGATTTCTTTGGAAGAAAGGTATTTGTTTTGTTCACTGTTTTGTAAATAACATTTTCAAACTCATGATGCTTTTTAAGGCTGAAAAGAAAGCCATATTGGAAATTAGAGTTGGATTCTAGCCAATATTCTGACAATGTGTCATCTAACCTTGACATTCAGATTAACACAGATCCCTTAGTTTCTGCCATGAATATTTACATATACCAAAGTTCAACTGTCCACTTTATTTGAAAGAACCTTTATCAGACTGGTGATACATCTACTCTCTATTATATAGAAAAAAATTTTAGAAAAATTGGGCTATTGCCAATTTATTCATATCATTGCATACAGCCATCTGGCAAATATTTTCCTTAATTGCTTTTTGGTGTGTTATGCACAGCAAGGAGCTGCTGTAACTCTCCTGACTACAATTTTTACGTAAATATAGAACTTATCCTTTTTAAGTAGATATTTCCACTTTCCGTTCGCTCTTTGCCTCCTTTGTGTAAGTTCGAACTCTCTTTTTCTAAGCACACATATCATTCACTTTAATGATGGACTTCTGAGATATCTGATGGAAGTTTCTGCAAAATGACACACATATATATATATGCAGGTGAACATTCCCGTGTATATATATGTGTGACATGTACACACAAGAAAGAGTCTAACGGTAAACCTTTTTCATTTCTTGTTCTCCTAATCTACCATTTATGGTGTAGATATTATATTTCACCTGTCAACAAAAATTAAATATACTTTAATACCCAAACTGAACATTTGTTGATTTTCTACATACAACTGCAGACTCTTCGTCACAGTTTTCTCATAAAACTGTATTTAGTTTTTACATTGTTTATCAACATGTCAGAATTAACTGTGACACTTTAGAATTATATTTTAATTTATATTAGTCTGTGAACACTACTGCATACGAGTTGAATCAGAATCTGATGGAATATAGCCTTTAAGTTTTTTTGGGCATTCTGATGTACTTCACCTTTGTTTAAGACCTGTTTTGTTGTGTACATTATGTGGCTTCTATCTTAAGTTTAGATGATTTTTAGTAACTAGTGATGCATTATAAAGCCTACACTTGTTTTCATTTGAAATGGAAAACAAGGAAATGCAATTAACACTATACATTACTTGCATTTGTATATTTGACTACTTAGAAGGAATATCCAGGATCTTTAATTTTTTTAAGAAAAACTTTAAACTTTTAAGAAATGTTAAGAGTGATTTTCTTACCCTATTCAGCAGCTATAACAAAATACCATAGACTGAAGTAGCCTATAAACAGCAGAGATGTATTTCACACAGTTGTGGAAGCTGAAAAGTCCAAGATTAAGGTGTCAGCAGGTTTGGTTTCTGGTGAGGATCAGCCTCCTGTTTCACAAATGGCAGCTTTTAGCGGTGTACTCACATGGTAGAATGGGCAAGGTAGCTCTCTGTGGCTTATCATATAAGAGTTCTAATCCCATTCATGAAAGCGTTGCCCTCGTAACTTAATTAGTTCCCAAAAGTCCAACTCCTGAAACTACTACATTGGTGATTAGGTGTCAATATATGGCATTTAAGGGGACCCAGACATTCAGCTTGTAGCGGTACTCTCAGCAACTTATTCAATTTCATGTCTTCTAAAATACATACTATGCTTTTTAGGACATCAAAGGTGGTTAGCAAATGTTAGTTAAATGAATGAAGAGTATTCAGAGTAGGGTGTGGGTGATAGAATGATGGTTAACTTGCATTTTGTTGTTTTCATTTGTAATACATTAAATTTCATATCAAAGTTATAAATTCTTACTTTGTAATAATAAATTCACTATTACACCTTGTGTAGGACAGATTTTTTACAACACGAAGCTGTGAAAGCTCTTGAAAACTTCTGTTATCACTTAACTATTCGAATAGCATTCAAAAACTTATTTAAATTAGTTGTATATGGAAGGATATAAAAGTGGATTCACCTAATTATTCTAAACTAATTATAATCCATGATGCTGGTGTGACCTTGAAGAAAGACTCATTGGCATGTTGAAATATCACATAGTCTTACTGGATTTGAACATTTAATGGCATCAGAAACACCACCCACATTAAATTCATGGGGCAAAACAAGCTTTAAGAACTAGGCCTAGGGAACTGATTTTTTTTTAATGGCTTTAAGTTACAAGTGTTGTTATATGCTTCTGCAACATAAAATTACATATTTTATAACTTTTTCAAATTTATCACAATTAGGAATGTAGGATATCTTAAATTTGCACCTTAGTTCTTTGGTATAGAAATTGGAGAAAATGTAACTATTTTTGTAAGCCTTATTAATTAAAGGATGAATGCACACATGTATTCAACGGGAACCCAATGGAATAATATAAAGTGCTTCTTGGTCTGGTATCTATAACATTTACAGTGAAATCAGATTATTATAGATATTAAATTATGTTTTATTAAAATTATAAGCAAATAATTTGCACATGGATGAAGAGATTGCCAATATCCTTTTCTGTAGACTATACAAGGTATTTATCAGTATCTCAACAAGCTAAAACCACATCCATTCACATCTTTAAGAATTTTCACATTTATTTTAGAAAATAAAAAATTAAACTATAGACATCGTGATTATTATTGAGTGTTAAAATAAAATGGAGGTGCAGTACAAGACACCTTATCAATTATGTAGTCATAATTGTTTGCACTCATACAGCATTTAACACAGATTAATCAGAATATTGTTATGTTGAAATAAAATTTGTCTTATTAATTGGGAAAAGGTTTAGCATACTAGAGGTTTAATTTAAAGAGTGGGAAAGAATGTGTACATTGGTAATTTTTGGCACTTAAGAAGAAGCAGAATGTTATCTATCTTGGATGTTTTTATTGGTCTGTATATCTACACAATTATCCTGTGATCTACCACTAGGGCGGGTGTTGAGAGATGGAACTTGAATAGTCAATGGGAATTAAAGACACTGTGCTTGAATCTGTCATGCCAAGCAAGGAATCAAGACTGTGCCTGTAACTCAAGAGAACAAAACAAGAGTGTAAACTACTTGAACGAAGGTGTAAGGTGCGCTTTCCCACAGATAATTTAATAAGATCCTGACTGTTGGAAACAGGACACAAAATTATTGACAGCTTATAAAAATCTCTGACCTGCAAGCGCAAACTTGAGCTATGGATTATGTAGACTGATTCAGGTACCCATTCCAAATACCTGTTCCAGGATGGCATGAGGACCGGCCAATCAATAGGAGACTGAGAGTATGTGAGGAAAGAAAACTACAACTTTAAATACAGGAAGACACTCCCCTCCCCAAATAGTAAAATATCATATAACTCATACGCATAAAAATTGGCTGAACACTAAATATTATAGTTGAATGTAAACTGCATATTATCAGGGCAATACAGATGCTTTAGTCTCTTCCTTTTCATATGCCTTGTCAAGAAGAATTAAACAGAAGCTCTGAAACATTGACCTAATTGTGCTTTTTAATGGGTTCTGTAAAACAGGTATGACTGTCATTCTTCCAACTTAAATAAGCAAAACTATGCCTATGAATTATTAAATAACTGTTTAATACATTATTAAATGTTTGTGTCTGTGAACTTGAGTAACCAACTTAATTGAAATGTTGTGTTAGATCATAAGCCCCTTTGAAGTTATTTATAATCAGTTGCTAGAAAGAATTTTCCAAGATATATTGAAAATATACTAAGCTATAAGTATTTCCAAGGTACAAATTACAATAAAAATGTTTAAATTGTGGAATGTAACAATGGACAATGATGTATGACCTTGAGTCAACTGACAATGAATAAAATAGAACATATTAAAAGTATGTTTTAATTATCACTTCAAACCATTTAAATGTCTTTAGACTAATAAAATCCAATCTGTACTAGGCAGCAGGGGAGGGAGGAATTGATGTCTCTGTTGTAATATTAATACCAGTTAGAAGACTTTGTAATATTTAGAGCCCAAGTGGGCTGCCATCTACTAAATGTCATAATTTTATTTCTTGTTTTCACTGTTAGGATGACCTTGGGTAAAAGACAGCATCTTTTTATTTTAGCTTCTTTATGGTAAAATATACATGGTTGTAAGTTTTAGCTTTTATTCATTCGGTTTATTTGATGATATCAGATTCTGATTCTAAAACTGTGAAAACTTGAAAGGTGGAACTACTTTTGTGGAGATTATTGTAGAGGAGCCCTTAAGAAAAAAAAAAAAAAAACCTTTGACATTTTCTCCCTGTATCTGCTTAGCTTATAGGCTAAAATAACCATATAAAAATAAGTTACAATTTAATTATTAAAACTCTCAATATAATTTTTCTCATTGCATCATTTTATATAATACTCAGTAAGTTTTTAGATTCAACCTAAAATGATCTGCTTACTGTTATAAATATTTTTTCTTTTTCTTTGTTCTATGTTCAATAATGTAAACCTAGTTGACATTGGGCTGTAAGATTTGTATCCTTAATAGGCAGGGGTGGAACAGGATCATTTTTTTAACCTAGACTGGCACATTGATGCCTCATGTATGCTGTGATTTCATGTAAAAATAATTCTGAATCTGTGAAATGTATTGATTTTGTACTTTAATGTGATTGCTTTATCGACACCTTGACATTCCCCACTCTCAGCATCCTATTAAGAGATAACTTTGAGAGCATGAAATGCTAATGGTCGCTAGGCTAGGGTCAGGAATTTATTGCCATTTCTAGGGTTGATAATGGATTTGGCTTGGGTTTTATTTATTTACTTATGAGATGAGTCTTGCTCTGTCACGCAGGCTGGAGTGCGGTGGCACGATCACAGCTCACCGCAGCCCCGAACTTCTAGACTCAAGTAATCCTCCTGTCTCAGCTTCCCAGATAGCTGGGAATGTAGATGTACCACAAAATGCCCAGCTAATTTATTTTTATTTATTTTTCATGAAGACTGGGTCTTGCTATGTTTTCCAGTCTCAAATTCCTTGGCCTCCCAAAGTAATGGGATTACAGGTGTGAGCCACAATGCCCAGCCTAGCTTGGGTTTTAAAGTATAGGGAGACATCTGGTATGGGTGGGAGCTTGTCCTGGTCACATGAGGCAGGATGGGAAAAGGACAGGGAGCTTGCAGCTAGTCATGGAAATGGATCCATCAACAAAGGTCTAGGTTATTGCAGAGGTTGTCTGTTATAAAATTCTACTCTTTTAGAGTCTGCTATTATAAAAACTCTGATTCTGCTCTGTGTTAAAAAATTGAAATAATATGTGTGTTCTACACATAAGATAAAATATACAAGGGCTGAGTAGTGTCCCTCAGAAAACTGAGGAGAAGAAACAGTGGCAGACACTAGCCGAGTCTTGCGATGTTCCCCAAAAATGATACTTGCCATATTATTGCTTTCCCCTCAACCCCCAAAGACAGCAACATAGCATTATGTCAAGACATTGGGACTAAAATATCCTGGAAAACCTGTCCAAAGCACCTACTTAGAATTTCTTAGCCATATCTGAGGATTAGTATGGGATTGGAAGGACTGGCCAACCTTCCATTGTGGAAGTCAAGAGCTCATACTCCATAATGTGTCTTAGAGGAGGGCACAGAAAATAAACAATTGCTTTTCATGCCATGAAATAATGGAAGTGCATTGATAGATCAAACTTGAATGTGCAATATATTGTTTTCTCTTATCTCTAACCAAATACAAGTTACATTAAGACATTTTATTAGAAAAATGGGTTAATTTGGCAAGACCGTATCCATTGCTAAATATTGACTCTTTTGTACTTACTGAACTTAGGCAATAGATTGAAAACATAAAAGGTTAAAATGCAGTGTTTATTTACAAATGGAAATAATTCTAAACTACCTGATCATTTGAGGTTCATAACCGGAAAACACTTGAATCACCTAGATTCTATAAGTTGATGAATTAATTTATTTAACGATTTTCAAAATACTGAGATATTAAAGAGCACCAGCACACTTCATGACATATTTACTGTAAGAATTCTTCATAAAGTACAAGTAATTAAAAACTTAAGGAGTATAAGAGACTTCAAGAACAATTTCTTCTTTCAGAGTTATTTAAGAGTACCATGATGGTGAGATCTGATTCAGGAGGACAAGTTTACCTTGATTATCACAACAGGCAGGGCCTCTTAGTTGACTGGAAATACAATGAAGCATTTTATCTTGAAGAAGGGCAACCAGAGACTTATTATAGGACAGGTCAGCTGGACCGTTGCCCGGGCCTGTAATCTATAAGGAATGTCAAAATGTCATTAAAAGGCAATGAGGTGGAGAACATCTTATTTACTAGAACTCCCCTAGAGGGAGAATGTGTTGTAGTTCAAAGGGATACTTTGATAAATTACCAGTGGTGTGGGGTAAGGCAGAGGAGGGAGAGAGTTGGGAGGGTGGGAAATGGGAGAAACCACTAGGCTGGATGCCAAGGTAGCTTCCATATAGGAGAAGTACAGGAGTTTACTAATACTCTCCCCAAACACACACACACACACACACACACACGGATTAGTATTATCAAGTGTTTCCACCAGCTGTTTATTTCATAGATTGCTAAATACATTTTAACAGTCTTAAACTCAGTACTAAATAAACCTACACATTAATACTATTTTAAAAATTATACCTTTATTAGGATTCAGTTCCAAGGTCAACACCATCTCCTCCCCGAATATGAACGTAGCAGTTCTTGAGCCATTTCCTCTAAAAAGCACAGAAACTTCTTGCTTAACAAAAGCATGTCTGACGTCCAGCAAATTATTTTTATGAGGAGAAACAAAATACTGCGGTATTTACCAGGAATTGTGATAATTCATTTATACACACACTTTATTTAATCCTTGCCATGACCGTAGATGACTTACATATGCTAAGAGCCAGGACTGTAGTCCAATTCAAATCTGACCCCAGAATCCTTAGCATGTTCGATGTGTTTCTGGAAATAGCCTTAGTTTCAGTACCATAAACCGCAGTTGCACTTTTTAACCACCTAATGTGTTAGTGGGGATTATTTTATTATTACATTTAGTTATAGAAAATAACTAGGCTAAATATACTGAAATATGGAATACATGCTGCAGGAAAAACAAAGCAAACAACAGCAACAACAACAACAAAAACAACAACAACAAAAGAAACAGGGCACACATTTTCCAGAAGAACAACTTGGTCCAACATTGAAGTGCTGTTAGTTTGCTCTATGCTGTGGTCATTGCTTCTTTCTACATGTCCCTGTCCTTTTTTTCTCTCACAGAATATTGACTTCCCTTGTTCCTTATCTCCTATAGTAGAAATATACTGTCCACTGACCTGGCTTGACGATACGCTCCTGAGGATAGGAGCTTGTTAAGTCCTGTTAACCCTGATTCCCAATTCTTTACCTCAACTACTGGCAAAGATTTGGAAAATCTGGATCTATTATACATTGGTGATGGGAATGTAAAATAGTACGGCCACTTGTGAAATCTGTTGGAAGTTTCTTATAAAACTAAATGTACAAATACCCGTATAGCTCAACGATTTCATGCTTGGGTGTGTATCCTAGAGAAATGATAGCATACACTCACACAAAAACTCTACGTAAATGTCCATAGCAGCTTTATTTGTAATAGCCAAAAACTGGAATCAACCCATATGTCCTTCAAGAGGTGAATGGTTAAATAAATTGTAGAAAATGCATATCACCGAATGTTAGTAGTAAAAAGTAATAAACTAAACTTGCAACAATTTGGATGAATTTTCAGGGAATTATGCGGAATGAAAAAAGCCAGTTCAAAAAAGTTGTATATTGCCGGGCGCGGTGGCTCAAGCCTGTAATCCCAGCACTTTGGGAGGCCGAGACGGGCGGATCACGAGGTCAGGAGATCGAGACCATCCTGGCTAACATGGTGAAACCCCGTCTCTACTAAAAAATACAAAAAAACTAGCCGGGCGAGGTGGCGGGCGCCTGTAGTCCCAGCTACTCGGGAGGCTGAGGCAGGAGAATGGCGTGAACCCAGGAGGTGGAGCTTGCAGTGAGCTGAGATCCGGCCACTGCACTCCAGCCTGGGTGACAGAGCAAGACTCCGTCTCAAAAAAAAAAAAAAAAAAAGTTGTATATTATATAATTCTACTTATCTAAAATGTTTGAGATGGTAAAATTTACGAGATGAAGAAGAGATTATTGGTTGTCAATGGTTAGTGACATCCAAGGGGCAAGTGAGAAGGAAATGAGTGTGAGGACAAAATGACAAGATGAGAGAGAGCCTTGTGATGTTGACAATGTTTGGTGTCATGCCTGTGACTGTGGTGGTTGACATGCAAAGATGTACAGATGATAAAACTGTAGAGAGATTAATACCCACACCTATACACACATACAAATGAATACAGGTAAACCTGGGGAAAGCTAAGAGAGGTGGGCATATCAGTGAGGATATCATGGTTGTGATACTATAGTTTTGCAAAATGTTACCAATGGAGGAATTGGACAAAATATACATGAGGTATGTCTACATTACTTATATTTGTATGTGAATCTGCAATTATCTGTGTGTGTGTTTTTTTTTTTTTTTTTTTTTTTTTTGAGACAGAGTCTCGCTGTGTCACTCAGGCTGGAGTGCAGTGGTGCGATCTCGGCTGCCTGCACGCTCCGCCTCCTGGGTTCATGCCATTCTCCTGCCTCAGCCTCCCGAGTAACTGGGACTACAGGCACCACCACCACGCCCGGCTAATTTTTTTGTATTTTTAGTAGAGACGGGGTTTCACTGGGTTAGCCAGGATGGTTAGCCAGGATAGTCTCGATCTCCTGACCTTGTGATACGCCCGCCTCAGCCACCCAAAGTGCTGGGATTACAGGCATGAGCCACTGTGCCCAGCCTATCTGTGCTTTTAGAACATAGGTCACTAACTAGTTGTCCCCCAAATGAGTGAATATATGAATGAATTAATGATATTTAGTTGCCTGTTAATCTATAAGGAATGATGACTCATCTTTTTTACTTTTTAATTGATGACCTAAAATGACATTTAGATTTGCTAGATTCATTCATACCAGCTGTAGCAAATAGAAAGGTGAGCATTTTTCTAATGGGAATGAAATGGGTGGTATATTTAACGTCTAACGTTCATACTAAGTTCTAAGGGGGCAACCATTGACTAAAGGTTAAACTAGAGTTTAAATTATTTTGGAGCTAAAGACACAGTTCTTGATAGATGATTCCCAATATTAAACAGATTTATGAATAGCATTATAATACTGTTAAGTTATTTAACATATGATATAGAGTTCGTGATTTCTTACCAATATACTGGGAAACTACATTGCCCAAATTCTGAGTAATGCGTACTTTATCAAGAATTTTCAAGATAAAAGCACTGAGTAGATGCTATTAGGAAAAATGCTTTAGAGATGTGTCACATTACAGCATCCGTATGCCTTTTACACCTAAAAGGAATCCTGTTCTTCTGTCTACAGTTCTCCAAAGACTCAGGCCCATTTGAAAAACATTCTGTTAGTATTCAGGTTTTATACGAACATGGCTGCCCATTGTGTTTTAATGTTATATTAACATATGGATATAGCATCAACTGAAAACATAAAATAACAAGTTATACTCCAAGTACTTATGAAGAAGTACATAATCTGCTCTTTGATATCTCTTATAAAATAAAACCTGCCTAATGTAAACATACACAGAGTATTTAGGGGTGATTGGAGGACGTTCCAGGCCTTCCGATCATAGACCTTTTGATCAGCTCAGACCAACAGAACTGAATATTTGACAACCACATTTTGACGGTTGACACAAAGTACACATTTTTTCCTTGAAACCTTTGTGATTCATTTTGGAGGACAGTACCTGAACACCAACTTCTACTTTAAGCTCAACCTGGTAAGACATAACAAAACTACATTCTAAATGTTTATTTTCCTTGCTTCTCTGAATGAATTTCGCTCCTACTAAAGATGTGTAGGAAGTGGAGCTCATGGTGTTGTGTGGGTGTATTTTGTGCTTTCCACTTATTTTTGTGTAGCTTTCCAATTTTTGAGAATTACAGTCTTTCCAAGTAAAGAATTTTATGAAAAATGTTTATAGATTGAGATTGTTGAAATAAGCATGGTAATTACCCATTTTCTGCATTCTTTAGTAATGTCAGTATTTCTAAATAGCTAGCTCCATTATTCTTTCCATGATATATCATTTCGGAGACACACTTACTATATTTTGCAAAGCTTAGTGAAAACTTAATTTGAGTAGGGTCACATATGTAATATGGGTGCCAGGATAATTGGCCAATTAGCTGCAATGCCTTGAAACTTGATTTCTTCTTACCAATCCCAGTAATTGTCTTTAGGAACTCCTAAGTGGTGTTTCTTGAGAAAATACAGAATGTGCTATCAGCACAAGGCATTATAAGGAAGAACTACTTACAATCAAGTTTTAGACCCTCAAATATATTTGACATGTAATTTGGGCAGAGATAGTCAATAAATAACTAGTGTGTTTTGACTATGTGCTAGACACTGCTCTGGGTACCAGGGGGAATATATATATGGTGTGTGTGTGTATGTGTATATATATTCTATATATATTCTATATGTATGTGTATATATACACTATATATACACACATATATGTAATACATATATGTATATATGTGTAATATGTGTATATATACGTGTATATATGGTTGAACAGAATTATTACTGCCTCAAATATGTAACAAAAATGAAAAGGAAATTAGGATTGTCTTATTAGAAGGACTTCAACTCTGATATAATTAATTTCAGCTTAAAGTAGTACTAAAAGAAACTCTTGGCAAGTGAAGTGATGTAATCCTGGAAATACGCTGATTTTAGAAGTCTTTTGAATACATTGAGGGACATGAAATATTGAAGGTCAGAGGCTGGTACTGAAGTTTTACTGATCATTTTATTTGTGATGATCAAAACCTTAAACAATTGTGATAATGGAAATATGGTGCAGTATTGGGAGCCGACCCAGATGCTGCATGACTAGAGAAGTTATGTGCATAAAATTATCGGTGTATGCATGTGCTCATCATTATGCAAAGAGGAAAGCATACTGCATCAGAACCTTTCAGAATACAATGATTTTGGCAATGCTGCATGGAACACAGTCATAGAGATGTACTCATGTGAGAGCAGCATTGTTGAGGTATTCAAAGAATACATATAAAGATCATTTTTAACACAGAAACTCTACTAAACTAATAATTCTTAAACGTTGCTCTAATAAATAGAGTTCATACATGTTTTCAGTCTCTTCAAGAGTATATGTGTGCCTGTAATCCCAGCACTTTGGAGGCCAAGGCGGGCAAATCTCTTGAGGTCAGGTGTTCAAGACCAGCCTGGCCAACATGGTGAAACCTCACCTCTACTTAAAACAAAAAACAAAAACAAAAGCAAAATTAGCCAGGGGTGGTGGTGCAGGCCTGTAATCCCAGCTACTCAGTAGGTTGAGGTAGGAGAATCGCTTGATCCCGAGAGGCAAAGATTTCAGTGAGCCGAGATCATGCCACTGCACTGCAGCCTAGGAAACAGAGCAAAGATTCCGTTTCAAAAAAATAAAAATAAAATAAACAGAGTAGCGTGTGTGTGTGTGTGTGTGTGCATGTACATGCATGCATGCCTGTGTTTATGTGTATATGTTGTAAGATGTTTGATGAAGATTCTTTTCATGAACAGAAAAGAAACAATATTGTTTAACTCCTTTTCCTGCCTCTTTCCACTTGGATGGGAAAATATATAAATAGTACGGTAAGAAGAGAGCTAAAATTTAATATTAATATGAGCTGAATTTGAATGCTGATAAAATATTCTTTTATAACCAAAATAGGCACTGTTTAAGGAGCTTCAAGGAAAGCTAGACCTGTTCTTTCAAAACCCTAAGACTATGTATCAGGACTTTGGGTCTCAGTTTTACTGTGCCCAAGGCAATTTTTGACATGTAATTTGGGCAGAGATAGTCAATAAATAACTAGTGGCTTTGGACTATGTTCCAGGCACTATTCTGGGCAACAGGAAAATCAGATAGTCAAAATCCCAGACCCTTAATTATCTGGCATGAGGAATCTCTAACATCTGGGAGAGAAAATACAACAAAAAACAGAAGAAGTAGAAAAATCACAGTGAATAAATGGAGTATGTGGGGGAAGGGTCGATTAAAAACTAGAGCAGATGTAGGGTACTGCTGTGTTTTGAGGGATCATAATTAATCACATTTTTTTCTTCCCCTGTGAGTTACAAACCAACTGAGAAATAGACATGGAGTTGGACAGATGGAGAACAAAACTTTAGCTTTATTACTGCTAAAACTGGTTGGAAGGACATGACCTAGATACGTGGCCACAATCTGGTGTTCTAATACTTGCTCTCTGAGTTGCACTTCTCCATACAAAACTACAGCTTGCCCCAGTAGCATTACTATAAGATTAGGGAACATAGCCAAATGCATTGTCCTGTCCTTAGCCAGGGGCTGAACCACACACGCCCAGGTCCTTCTCTCTAGCTTATTAATTATATCTCATCAGTCTTGGTTATGGTGAATAAGGGGGCTTCAAGGATAGGTAGACATGTTCTTTCAATACATGACCTTGGTGAGGATTTGAATGAGGATTTCTTTCCTCTGGAAATATGAAGAGAGTTTGCTTCAGGTTCCTTTAGGTCCAGGTAGGAAAACCCTGGATAATAGGCCAGAGTTACATGACACAAATTAAAAGAAAAAAATAATCCTAAAGTCTTTAGCAAGTGTCTCCTGGTTGGAGCAGGTAACTTGGGAACCTTGGTTGAAGTTTTGTCTGTTAACTCAGGGCAAGTGATTATCTTTGAGACTCATAAAGTCCCCAAAGAAACAAAGCTGTTTTTTAAACTTAGAAGGACTAGCAATGTAATGACTGAAGGTGTAAGGGGTGTACATAGCACAGGAGAAATGCTGCGGGTGCCAGGGAGTTTTTATCTGGGTAGAAATTCCAGTTTCTGCTGTCATGGTATGTGAAACAGTCAGACAAGAAGGAAAGAAGTAAACTATATATCTGATATTTGACCACAATCATAACACACCATACCACCAGGTCTTTGCAATTGCTCAGTATAAGCAACACTTATGGAAAATCAATACGTAGGTAAATTACATATAGTGGTCTAAGCCTGTGCACAAACCCTAGAGCACAAAGTCCAAAAACAAGAGTGTACAAGACAGCCCATCTGGCTTAGAAACATAGAATAAAGATTCCTAGCTGGGTATATGTTAGTGGTACCTAACTAATATTTGGGTTTACGTTTTTATTTCTCAGATTTACTTAATTATGGCTCTTGCATAAGTGAAAGTTTGAAAGGTGCTATAGAAATGAAAAAAAAAGTCGTAAAAATTAGTTTCTACTTGTAGTAGGGAGAATTCTGAAAGTGGTTTCTCAAGATTCCCATACTTTGGTTATTCAATCAAACACGCATCTAGGTACTGCTAGGAAGGGACTTTGAAGGTAGAATTAATTAACTCAGTAATTGATTTTAAACTAGGGAGATTATCCTGGATTATCCAGGTGGGTCCAGTGTGTCGTCACATCAGCGTTTACAAGCAGCAGAGGAAGCTAATGGGTCAGTCAGATAAATGCCTCAAAAAATAATGGCAGAGGTGAGTTGATGCAGAAGGGGAGGGTGGAGGGAGTCAAAGTAAGAGAAAGGCGCCACCACATCTGCTGGCATTGAAAACGGGACCAAAAACAGGGGATGGAGGTGACTTTAGGAAGATGACAGAAACCACAGGCTGAATGCTGGGAAGAAAATGGAAACCTCAGACCCACAACCACATAGAACCAAATTCTGTAAACAGCCATAGAACCTCCAGAATGGAATGCATTCCTGCCAGCACCTTGATTTTGGCCCTGTGCAGAGGGCTAGCTGTTCCATATTGTGCCCATACTTCTGACTCACAGAAACTGTGAAGTAGTTAATGGGTGTTGTTTAAGCCATTAAGTGTGTGGTCATTTATTACGGCAAAAATAGAGAACACTTTGCACAAATGCGTTTAGGATATTCTGTTAGGTAGGTCTTAGGACTTGTGAGCATGGCCTATAAGCTGAACCAAGAGCTGTTCAAAGAGTCCAGTGCATAGTAAAGTTAAGTTACCAGATTCCATCTAGCATATATCGAAATAGAAATGATAAGAGAATTAGTTCTCACTTTAGAGATCTGTGACCAAGTGTACTCTCAGAAAGCTCTCTTGGTGTTCAATACGGAGGGCCACAAACTGGATAGTTAAAGTTGTGGTAGGCAGAATAATGGCCCCAAAGATGTCCATGTGTCTGCAACTGGTGATTATATGTCAAAAAATAATTAAGGTTGCCAGTGGAATTAGAATTGTTAATCGACTGGTCTTAAAATAGAAAGATTATTATATAATAAAAAGTAGGTGGGTCCAATGTAATCCCAGGAGTCCTTAAAATAGTTTGAGTGAGACATAACTATGGAAGAAAGGCAGAGATGTGCAACTTTACTGGCTTTGAAGACTGGAAAGAGGCCTCTATAACCTGGAAAAGGCAAGGAAGTGAAATCTCCCCTAGAACCTTCAGAAAGGAACACAACCCTGCTGGCACTTTAATTTTAACCCACTAAGCTGGGCACAGTGGCTCATGCCTGTAATCCCAGCACTTTGGGAGACCAAGGCGGGCAGATCACCTGAGGTCAGGTGTCGAGTCCAGCCTGGCCAACATGGTGAAACCCTGTTTCTACTAAAAATACAAAATTAGCTGGGCATGGTGGCACATGCCTGTAACCCCAGCTACTTGGGAGGCCGAGGCAGGAGAGTCACTTCAACTTGGGAGGCAGAGGTTGCAGTGAGCTGAGATCGCACCATTGCACTCCAGCCTGGGCGATGAGGGTGAAACTCTGTCTCAAAAAAATAAATAAATAAAATAAAAAATAAAGTAAATAAATAAATAAATAAATAAATAAACATTTTACCCCGGTAAGGCTTGTGTCAGACTTCTGGTATATGTCAAATACAAATTACAGATTTGTGGTGTTTACCAAGCTTGCCCAACCTGTGGCCCACAGGCCACATGCGGCCCAGGATGGCTTTGAATGCAGCCCAACACAAATTCATACACTTTCTTAAAACGTTATGAGATTTTTTTTCTTTGCAATTTTTTTTTTAACTCATCAGCTATTATTAGTGTTAGTGTATTTTATGTGTGGCCCAAGACAGTTCTTCTGATATGGCTCAGGGAAGCCAAAAGCTTAGACACCCCTGGACTTGAAAGCCACCAAGGTTGTGATAATTTGCTTCAGCAGCAAATAGAAAACTAATACAAAAGCCAATTGGCTAAAGTAGACCTTACATTGTTTCTACTCAATTTAAAACATTTACAGTCACATGAGAATGTTTTAGTCAACCATGGGCTGCGTATATGATGGTAATCTCATAAAACTAGAATGGAATGAAATTTTCCTATCACCTAGTGACATTGTAGACTTTATTACATCATAGTGAAAGCACATTATTCATGTGTTTGTGGTGATGATGATGTAAACAAAGCTACTGTGTTGCCAGTCAATAAAAGCATAGCACATACCTTTATGTATACTGCATAGTACTTGATAATGAAGATTAGTGTCTTTGTTATAGGTTTTGATATTTACTACACTATAATTTGTCATTATTTTGGAGTGTACCTTTTCTACTTGTTAAAAATAGTTAACTGTAAAACAGCCTCATGCTGGTCTTTCAGTAAGTATTTCAGACGGCCGTTACCGTAGGAGATGAAAGCTCTATGCTTGTTATTGCCGTCTTAGACCTTCCAATGGGATACGGTGTGGAGGTAAAAGACAGTGATATTGATAATTCTGATCCTAAGCTAATGTGTGTGTTTGCATCACAGTTTTTAACAAAAAGGATTAAACAGTTAAACCTGAAGAACTTTAAAAGTAGGAAAAAAACTTATAGAATAAGGTTGTGAAGAAAGAAAATATTTATGTACAGCTGTACAATGTGTTTGGGTTTCAAGCTATTACAAAAGTCAAAAAGTTAAAAAAGAACTTTATAAAGTAAAAAAGTTATAGTAAGGTAATTTATAATTAAAAATTAAAATATTTTTTATAAATTGATGTAGCGTAAGTGTACAGTGTACATAAAGTCTACAGTAGTGTATAGTAATGTTCTAGGCCTTCACGTGCACTCACCACTCATTCATTCAGTCACTCTCAGCAACTTCTAGTCCTGCAAGTTCTATTCATGGTAAATGTCATATACAGGTGTATCATTTTTTTCTTAGTTTTTGTAGTGTGTTTTACTGTACCTGTTCCATGTTAAAGATATAAATACTTATAATTGTGTTATGATTGCCTATAGTATTCAGTACAGTAATATGCTATAAAAGTGTTCAGTCTAGGGGAAATAGGCTATACTATATAGCCTAGGTTTGTAGTATGCTATAGCATCTAGGTCTGTGTAAGCAAATTCTATGATGTCACACAATGATAAAATTACCTAAGGACACATTTTCCAGAAGTTATCTCCATCATTAAGCAATTCGTGAGTGTATTTAGTTCAGTCCCTTCAATGAACTATTCATCTTATTTCATCACTTTCATGTATTCTACTCTACCTCCTAAATCTATTTCCATTCCAATAACTCTTCAAAATGATACTATTATGTATTTCATAATTTAATGTGCCCATGAATCACCTTCTTATTATGTTAGAATGTAAATTCCGATTCAAACTGGGGTGGGGCCTTAGATTCTGCATGTTTTATAAACTACTGGGGCACAAAGCATACTTTGCTATACTGAGCTGATACGATTGCCACAGATGGCACCAAAGGTGTAACTTGTTTTATTACACCTTGCTAATATTGCTCTTGACAGATATTTCATATTTTACAAATTGAACTTTTGTGGCACCCTGCCTAGAGTAAGTCTGTCAGTGTTATTTTTCCAGGAGCATGTACTCACCTCATGTCTCTGTGTCATGTTTCAGTAGTTATTACAATATTGCAAACTTTCTCACTCATATATCTGTTATGATGGTCTGTGATCAGTGATCTTTGAAGATAAAATTGTAATTGTTTTGGGATACCACGAACTGCACTCATGAGATGATGAATTCTTCAGTAACTGTTGTGCGTTCCTACTGCTTCATTCATTGGCCATTCCCTCGTTTTTCTCCCTCTCCTCTGGTCTCCCTATTCTCCAACACATAATAATATTGAAATTTGGTCAATTACCACGCCTACAATGACCTCTAAGTGTTCAAGTGAAGGAAAGAGTTAAACAGTCTCTCAATTTAAAATAGAATGTAGAAGTGATTCACCAAATTTTCCAGGAAGTCATGTGAAAAGGTAGGCTGAACGCTATCCTCTCATTTCAAAAAGCCACGTTATTGGAGGAAATTAAAAGTGTTCCTCCATTAAACACTTAGGTGAAAAGCAAGAAAGACAGCTTTATTGCTAACACAGAGAAAGTTTTATTAGTCTAGCTAGAAGATCAAACCAGTGGTAATATTCCTTTAAACCATTGCCTAATCCAGAGCAATAGCCTAATATTATTCAATTCTGCAAAGGCTGTGGGAGCTAGAAAAGAAAAGTTTGATACTGGCAGAGGTTGGCACATGAAATTTAAAAAAAGAAGCCATCTTCATAAAAGTGTTAGATGAAATTGGAAGTGGTGATGGAGAAGCTGCAGCAAGTTATCCAGTAGATCCAGATAAGATCATTGATGAAGATGGCTACAGTAAACAACGCATTCTCAATGTAGGTGAAATAACATTCTATTGGAAGGAGATACCATCTATGTGACTTTCATAGCTACAGAGAAGTCAATGCCTGGCTTCAAAGCTTCAAAGTACAGATGTCGCTCTTGGTGTGGGGCAGGAGGTGGCTAATGCAGCTGGTGACTAATTTGAAACCAGTGCTTATTTACCATTTTGAAAGTCGAATGCCCTTAAGAACTATGCTAAATCTCCTCTGCCTGTGCATATAAATGGACCAACAAAACCTGGATGACAGCATATAGCTTTATAGCATGATGGACTGAATATTTTAAGCTTACAGTTGAGACCTACTACACAAGAAAAAAGATTCCTTTCAAATATTACTGATTATTAATTGACAGTGAATCTTGTCACCCAAGAGTTCTGATGTAGATGTACAAGGAGATAAATGTTTTCATGCCTGCTAACACAACATGCATTCTACAGTTCATGGATCAAGCAGTAATCTCAACTTTCAAGTATTTTTAAAGCAATACATTTCATAAGGCTATAGCTAATGATTCCTCTGATGGATCTGGGCAAAGTCAATTAAAAACTTTCTGGAAAGGATTCACTACTCTGCATGCCATTAAGAATATTTGTAATTAATGGGAAGAAGTCAAAATGTCAACAGTAACAGGAGTTTGGAATAAGTTGGTTCCACCCTTCATGGATGACTTGAGGGGTTCCAAATGTCAGTCAGAAGGTAACTTCAGATGTGGTGGAAATAAAAAGAGAACTAGAGTAAAATTGGAACATGAATATTTAACTAAATTGCTGCAATGTTATGGCAAAACTTTAACAAACAAGGAGTTTCTTCCTATGGATGAGCAAAGAAAGTTGTTTCTTCAGATGGAATCTACACCTGGTCAAGATGCTATGAACATTGTTGAAATGTAGCAAAGAATTTAGAATATTGCTTACAGTTGATAAAGCAGCAGCAAGTTTTGAGTGGACTGACTCTCATTTTCAAAGAAGTTCTACTGTGGATAAAATGCTATAAAAAAACATTGAATCCTACAGAGAATTTTTTTGTGAAACAAAGAGTCAATGGATGCACCAATCTTTACTGTTGTCTTATTTTAAGAAATTGGCACAACTACCTCAATCTTCAGTAACCATTGCCTGACCAGTCAGCAGCCATGAACGTTGAAGCAAAACCCTCCACCAGTAAAAAGAATATGACTTATTGAGGTTTAATGATTGTTAGCATTTTATAACAACAAAATATGTTTTAATTAAAGTACGTACCTTTTTACTTTAGACAAAATGCTATTGTCTACTTAATAGATTAATGTATAGTATCAGCATAACTTTTATTTGAATGGGGAAACCAAAAATTTGTGTGACTCACAGTTTTGTGATACATACTTTATTGCCAAGGTCTAAAACCTAACCTGCAATGTCTCTGACATATGCCTGTGCCTTTAATGTGCCAACCGATTGTTACAGAGGTATCTCTATATATGTTAAGAAGTGATTAATAATATATGTATATATAATTTTATTAACCACTTATTAAAACTACATTATATATATAACTATGTATCAAATATGTATGTTATATATATTAACAAAGACTCATTCTTGGAAAATTATTATGTAAACTAGAGACTCTAAATTTCTAACTTCTATATTGAGGAAATAATAATTGAGAACTTAAGTAACATTATCAGGATTAGATTTGCTTGTGATAATCTCCAAAACATTGTTCCTCAAAGTACCTACAGTACTATGAAAAAATGCTTGGGTACTTTCCTGTCTTGTTTACAAAGCAAACCTCTTGCTAATTAGTGGTTAGTCTCTAGGAAAATGTACTGAGACATGAAAATTTCTTCTGTGTTGTACCTTTTTAATTTTATGAGTTCTCCAGTATTCAATACCAATTACAAAACCAAATGAATCTGTCTGATAGTCTGACTTAGTGCAAAGATCATCACTTCCTTTTGAAATTCAAAATTCAGTCATTACACATAGTCATTATCCCCAAGGAGAGGTACAGTTGGATGGTGGTTTAAAAAATAACTTTCTGGTAATTTCAAGAGATGATTTAAATAAAGCAGTGCACACCACTCAGTTTATGCTCTCCGTCACTCATCCTTCTTCCAGGTAACTCACATGATTTTGCTTGAGTCTCAACCCAAGATTTTCACTATTTTCAATCATAAAGGGGCTTTTAAAAAGCAGTATTTATGATAGAACGATTTCTATTCCTTTGGTTCTGTACCCATTAATGGGATTGCTGAGTCGAGTGGTAGTTCTGTTTTAAGTTCTTTGAGAATTCTCCAAACTGTTCTCCAGTTGGTTGAACTCATTTACATTCCCACCAGCAGTATGTAAGTGTTCCCTTTTGTCTGAAACCTTGCCAGGATCTGGACACCAAATCCTGGTGACACGCAATTTAATCATGTAACAAACATGCACATGCACCCCCCGAACCTAAAATAAAAGTTGGAAGAAAATAACTACATCAAAAGCAGGATTCAAGTCTCTTTCCAGACCCTAACGCAGAATCCCTCGTGGTTGACCTAAAGCATTATTTTTGTTTGTTTGTTTTTAAAAGCTCTCCAGATGATTCTGTTAGTCGGTCAACTCCGGGTTGAGGTTCGTTGTTCTGTAACGTCACTGCCTGATACAGTAACCACTAGCCAAATGTTAACATGGCACACTGGATGTTTTCAGAGTTTGAACTGAGATGTTCTATAAATGCAAAAGTGCACCGAATTTTGAAGATTAATGTGAAAAATGAATGTGAAATATCTCATTTTAATTTTGATCATCTGTTGACATACTAATAAGTTGTATATACTTGGTTAAATAAAATACTTTGTTTAATTTCTCTTATTTATTTTTATTTTATTCATGTAGCTACTAGACATTTTAAAATTATATATGTGGCTCACACTTATGGCTTGTCTGAGATTTCTATCCAGGACTGGTCTGGAAAGGCATATACTCGTCTATTTCATTAACTCACAGAGCACCTCTTTCTTCTGCTGTTATTTTACTTCTCCTTTTAACACACTTCAATGTGCTGGATGCTCAAGTCATCCTCCTGCTACTTTAGTGAATAGTTTTACATTGGGTGAACCAAATCAGCTAACAAAGACATCTCCAGAGCATTCTTTATAGAAATTGTCTTCTTCTTATTTCTGAAGTAATAGGTGAGCTCTGAAAATGATAATGTCATTATTTATTTCATTGTTCATGGTCATTAGAGTTTCACTACATAAGGAAGCATGATACACATCAATACTCTAAAAGAAATTCTTGCAGGAGAAATCCTCCTTCCAAAAATAATAATAGAAGAAATAGATTTGTAAGTACTGGTGAAGGAAAAGTAGAAACGTGTAACCTCCTTTATTTTGGAAATTGTTTGTAGCTTCATGTGTGTGAGAGGAATATGGCAATCTGTGATTATTTACATAGTAACTATTTGTTTTTCCATTCTCTTCTTCATCTGCCTTTTGATTTCTTCTACATCTTTAACTTTATTCATATTATAGAGAATGGGGGAATATAAAGCTTTCAAAACTGTATTTTATCTAGTGAGCTGGACAAATTATTTTACCCTTTTTAGGGTACATAGGAAGGGATTTCCCCCTGAGCCAGTTCACTTTCACTGTATGAGAAAATCTAAAGGAAAACATTATAAACTCTTGAATTCTGTTTTTCATTCATTTTCTGGACTCTTTCTTTGGAACATACTGTTTTACTGATTCACATGAACTCTGGCTTTTATTAGTAGTATCTATATGTGTCATTACTTTTAATATTCCTTTTAAAAAAACAATAACTTTATAATGAATCCATAAAATATTGAAGGTTTAATTTTCATATTTTTATGAAAAACCAAAATTATGTAAATTCTGGGAGTGTCTGTGTGTGTGTGTATATATATGCGCGCGCACACACACACACACACACACATATATCATGGTTCTCCAGAGAAACAGAACCAATAGCAAGTGTGTGTGTACACACACTTACATATATAGACACTTATATATACATGTATACACCCATACATACACACACACACCCCACACACACACACATAGAGAGATGTTAAGGAATTTATATTAAGGATATATATCTATGTGTGTATGTATATATAGATAGATAGATACACATATATAAATATGCATATATATATATGAATATATGCACCAGGTCTCACAGCCACATGAGGTTAATTCCTTTTTATATATAATATATAATATGTAAAAT